>NC_086449.1:568378079-568643079 GCF_028390025.1 Pseudophryne corroboree | reverse complement strand
ATGATTGAGACAGTTGTAGTAAATGGAGTGCAGTCTCAGGAGGGAAATGATACCAGTAGAGTACCCCAGGGATCTGTACTTGGACCAGTGCTCTTTAATATCTATTTTGGTGACATTGCAAATGGTATTGAAGGGAAAGCATACCTTTTTTCAGACGACACAAAGATTAGCAACAGGGTAGACACACCAGGAGGGCTAAAACAAATGAGTAACGATCTAGATAGACTTGAGAAATGATCACGAATGTGGCAACTACAGTTTAATGCTAAATAATTGCAAAATAATGCACTTGGGTCTCAAAAACCCAAAGACTAAATATAGTACCAGGGGTACTATAATGGAAACTACTGAGGAGGAAAGGGATTTAGGAGTCACTATTTCAAGTGACTTAAAGGCTGGGAAGCAATGTAGCAAAGCAATGAGGAAGGCAAGTCAGATGCTTGATTGCATAGGGAGAGGAATCAGTAGCAGGAAAAAAATAAGTAATAATGCCATTGTATAGGGCTACATATGATATCCCGGCAGATGGGATGCTGGCTGTCACTATACCGACAGCGGCATCCTGTCTGCGGGAATCCCGGCAGCGAGTCCCCTCATGGGCTCGCCACGCATCAGGCCCGGTGGCTCGCTTCGCTCGCCATGGGTACTATTCCCACTTGGTTGGTGGTGTGGACCCACCAACCGAGTGGGAATTCCGAGCATTTGTCGGGATTAAGGGCATCAGATATGACCGGCTGTTGGGATTCCCGCATCGGTTTCCTGAACGCCGGGATCCCGATAGACGGTATATTGACTGCATCCCATTGTATAGGTCATTGGTACAGCCTCATCTGTAATACTGTACCCAGTTCTGGAGACCATGGGGGCAAATGTAATAGGGCGTGAGAATCAGAAAGTGAGATATTTTGGTCGAATTCTCCTGTTTTTTTAAAGTGGCAATCATTTAAATGGCAAATCAACCTGTTTTTGCCATGTATATGATTGCTACTTTAAAAAACCCAGGAGAATTTAACCAAAATCTCTTACTTTCTGATTCCCACACCCTATTACATTTTCCCCCCATATCTCCAGAAGGATATATATATATATATATATATATATATATATACACACATTAGTGAGCATGCAACGAATGGCAACTTCTACTATACATCACAAAACTTACCCTGGAAGACTAAAAGATCTTAACATGTACAGTTTGGAGCAGAGAAGGGAAAGGGGGGGCATGATAGAAACTTTCACATATACCAAGTATTTTACAGGAGGGAGACATTCTTCAAAGTAAGAGAAGTGTTAAAATACGAGGTCATTCACTGGGACTGGAGAGAGGGAGGTTCAGGGGAAATTTAAGGAACGATTTATCACAATGACAATTAGGCTGTAAAGTGATCACATTAGCCCTATCCACAATGCAATTATTTATTACATCGCATGGACATATCAATAATCGCATGTAGGGACAGAGCTTCCAAGAAAGCTCTAATCCTGCGATGCCACTTTGCAGACATATTGGCAGTATTTTTCATGAAAAATATCCAGAGTATTTGCTGCGCATGGGTCGTCGTCATTGCTGCTACTGTAGGACTGTAGAGGATATACAGTATATGCCCTGAGAAAAGGTCATAAAGTCTAGGGGAATGTGTTAATATTAGTTATGGAGCCTCCAATACAAATAATTACAGGGATACAGTCTGGATCCTGGCGGTTTGGACACTAATCGGAATGGCGTGATGGAATCCCGACAGCGATCACAAATCCAGCGCCGGCATCCTGACACCCAGGATCCGAATCAAAACACTGCTGGGGCTCAGGAGAGGTAAGCCGCCTGGGGGGTGGGGGGGTTAGGTTTAGACTGCGAGGAGGGGGGGGGAAGGGGGTGTTAGGATTAGGCTGTATGTCAGATCTGTGGTTTTGTCTGTCCCCGGAGGGGGCACTAGTGGGACAGGGATGGTGCGATTCAGAAACCTGGGCGGCTGTAAGTAATTCCTGCGCGTGTGCACAATGATGTTTATTAAATGCTCACGGATTATAACAGATGAACTTGAAATGATGGGTACAGGAATGCTGACAATAATACAAACAGTCACTGATATTCAGCTGGTCTGAGAACCAGTGCAGAAACACATGCAATGAATCAGTCTGGAAACTGAATTAGCAATCTGATGGTGATCACTCCCACAGTTTGATTAAAACCCAGCAATAATTCTCCACAGTCAATAGTAATGCAAGTCCATAACCAAGCAAGGTTTGAGCAGGAGACGGCATGAAATGCATATGAAGAGATGGTATTTGAGTGCCAGATATCAAAGCACAATGCAAGTCAATCATACACAGGCATAGGCGTGCGCAGCACATTTTATAAGGGGGTGCACAACTGGAGTGGCGTGCCTTGCTCTGCCTACCGGGCATGCCTAGCACCATATATTAGCAATCAGAGAGAAAGAGGGAGAAAAAGAGAGAGGCGAGACAGAGGGTTAAGAGAGAGGGCCAGGGTAGAGAGAGAGGGGGTACAGATGGCACTGTGTAGCTCATTCTGTCCCCGTACCCCCTAGTACAAACATCACTGTGTGTGTGTGTGTGTGTGTGTGTGTGTCCCTTCAATACAAGAGGCACTAGGAACCTGAGGCAGCGGCGGGTCCCCCTTTCAGCACCAGCAGCAGCGGTTCCCCTTTTCTGGTTTCTGTTGGATTGTAACGTCGGGCAACAGCACCAGAGAGGAGAAGAAAAGGTGAGAGGAGGGACTGGATCGCCTCCTCACGCTAGTACTGCGTTGACAGTGCTGCTGTATGCCCCTTCAATGTACCACATTGCCGCAGGTCCCTCCGTAAAAATATATATATAAAAAAGTGGCACAAACCACATGGGGTGGGAAAGGGCCAGTCTGCCTCCACACACACATTGGGGGTCATTCCGAGTTGATCGCTAGCTGCCGTTGTTCGCAGCGTAGCGATCAGGCAATAAAATCTGCATTTCTGCGCATGCGTATGGGACGCAATGCGCAAGCGCGACGTACTTTCACAACAAACTATGCAGTTTTACACAAAGTCGAACGACTCTTTTCAGTCGCACTGCTGATTGGTGAGTGATTGACATGAATGGGGCGTTTCTGGGAGGTAATGGACCGTTTTCCGGGAGTGTACTAAAAAACGCAGGCGTGTCAGATGAAAACGCAGGCGTGCCTGGGGAAACGGGGGAGTGGCTGGCCGAACGCAGGGCGTGTATGTGACGTCAAAACAGGAACTAAATAGTCTGAAGTGATCGCAAGGTAGGAGTAGGTCTGGAGCTACTCAGAAACTGCATGAAAATATTTTGGAGCAGTTCTGCGAACCTTTCGGTCGCACTTCTGCTAAGCTAAGATACACTCCCAGAGGGCGGCGGCTTAGCGTTTGCAATGCTGCTAAAAGCAGCTAGCGAGCGGTCAATTCGGAATGAGGGCCAATGTCCCCTCCAGTCACCACTCTGCCCCCCCATACACACACACACATTATATATATATATATATATATATATATATATAGACATATATAGACATATATAGACACACACATACATACAGTGGTCGAAGTGGAAATTTTGAAGTGGGGGTATGGAGAAGTGAAGGTGGAAATTCTCCAGAAAAGGGTGTGTGGTCACTCAAAAGGGGGTTTGCCCTTCAGTGTAGTTTACCACCCCATATAACCCTTATACATCACACTAGTAGGACCCCTTATACTATCTAGTACTGTTGCCCCTTTCACATTATAGCACGCGGTATGAGCCGAAATTCACATTATAGCATACTGTATGAGCCGAAATTCACATTATACCACACGGTAAGAGCTGAAATTCAAATTATACCACACGGTATGAGCTGAAATTCACATTATAGCACACGGTATGAGCCGAAATTCACAATATAGCACACGATATAAGCCGAAATTCACAATATAGCACACGGTATGAGCCGAAATTCACAATATAGCACACGGTATGAGCCGAAATTCACAATATAGAACATGGTATGAGACGAAATTCACAATATAGCACACGGTATGAGCCGAAATTCACAATATAGCACACTGAATGAGCCGAAATTCACAATATAGCACACGGTATGAGCCAAAATTCACATTATACCACACGGTATGAGCCGAAAATCACAATATAGCACACGGTATGAGCCGAAATTCACATAGCACATGGTATGAATCGAAATTCACATTATAGCACACGGTATGAGCCGAATTTCACATTATAGCACATGGTATGAATCAAAATTCACATAGCACACGGTACGAGCCGAAATTCACATTATAGCACATGGTATGAATCAAAATTCGCATTATACCACACGGTATGAGCCGAAATTCACATTATGCCACACGGAATGAGAGAAAATTCAGGGAGAGTGACAGCATGGACATAGTGACAGGGAGAGTGACAGAGGGAAAGGGACAGGGTCAACAAGAGCATACATTAGGGACTAGGGAGAGAAAAAGGCAGCAGGGTAAAATTACCTATTTAGCTGTGGCGGAGGCTGTGGACTATGGTGCGGTGGATGAGGAGGCCGTGCGGCCGCTCCTGATTGGCTGCTGGTTTGAGAGAGCTCTGTGACCAGCGGATGCGGCAGCGGGGATCTTCAGTCAGTGCTTGAAGTGCCGTTATTCCATACCGGTGTATACCGGCCCACTTTGAGCACTATATATATATATATCACACCAAGCCGTGTCTACTTCAGTTCTTCATGCGCCGAGAGTGCCGCCGCTACATGCACTTTGTCTAAGGAACCGGCTTCTCCCGTTTTTCCTCGGAGGGCACCGGCCATTAAACACCTTTATACTGGATACAGGACATAGGAGTGCCGTGAATTGCTTACTATCTATATATATGTTAGAGATGAGCGGGTTCGGTTTTACTCGGATTTACTCGGTTCTCAAAACGGCATCTTATTGGCTATTCAAAACACGTGACATCCGTGAGCCAATAAAATGCTGTTTTGAGGACCGAGTAAATCCGAGTAAAACCGAACCCGCTCCCGCTCATCTCTAATATATATATATATATATATATATATATATATATATATATACACAGTATATATAGCAGAGCCAAGTAATCAGTAGTTTACTGAGTGCACTGATAGATTGTAGGTGCAATCAGTAAACCACGGGTTGCTTAGCCCAGCTAATAAAAAAAAAAAAATATATATATATATATATATATATATATATATATATAATTGCAAATGTTTGGCACTCCCGTGGACTGTATAAAACACCATGCTCCTAGAAGAACTGTATATACAAAGGACCAGCTGGACGGCACTCACAGAGGCTGATTGAGGAAAATAGCTCACAAGCTTGTGAGCTGTCAGTTATTTTCCTCATGTCATCCAGCTGGTGTATATATATATATATATATATACACACACACATACATACATATAATTATATATAATTATATATATATATATATATATATACATATATATATTAGTGATGAGCGGGTTCGGATCCTCAGGATCCTAACCCGCCCGAACTTCACCTTTTTTTTCACGGGTCCGAGCGACTCGGATCCTCCCGCCTTGCTCGGTTAACCCGAGCGCGCCCGAACGTCATCATCCCGCTGTCGGATTCTCGCGAGATTCGGATTCTATATAAGGAGCCACGCGTCGCCGCCATTTTCACACGTGCATTGAGATTGATAGGGAGAGGACGTGGCTGGCGTCCTCTCCGTTATAGTAGAAAAGACTGAGTGACTTATAATTGTGGGGAGGATTGGGGACGGGGAGCAGCTGTTAGGGAGTACAGTGCAGGGTTTTGATTATACCACCAGTGAGTTTAATCCGTTGTTTCTCTGCCTGAAAAAAAACGCTCCACCATATCTGTGCTCACTCAGTGTGCTGCACTGCTGCATATATATGTGCTGAGTGCACTGCTCACACTGCCTAATTGTGGGGACTGGGGAGCAGCCAGTTATAGCAGGAGTACAGTGCAGTTTTGCTGACAGTGACCACCAGTCCAGTATATGTTTGTCTGCCTGAAAAACACTCCTGTGGTTGCTTTTTTTTCCTTCATACTAGTTTAGCAGTCTGCTGACAGTGTCCACCAGGTCCGTTATTATTATACAGTATATTATATATATATATATATATATATATATATAGCAGTACGGTAGGCCACGGCTGTACCTACCTCTGTGTCGTCAGTGCACTCGTCGTCCATAAGTAATATAATACTATACTATAGTATCCATCCATCTACATTGTATACCTGTGGTGGCTTTTTTTTTCTTCATACTAGTTTAGCAGTCTGCTGACAGTGTCCACCAGGTCCGTTATTATTATTATACAGTATATTATATATATATATATATATATATATAGCAGTACGGTAGGCCACGGCTGTACCTACCTCTGTCATCAGTGCACTCGTCGTCCATAAGTAATATAATACTATACTATCCATCCATCTACATTGTATACCTGTGGTGGTTTTTTTCTTCTTCATACTAGTTTAGCAGTCTGCTGACAGTGTCCACCAGGTCCGTTATTATTATTATACAGTATATTATATATATATATATATATATATATATATATAGCAGTACGGTAGGCCACGGCTGTACCTACCTCTGTGTCGTCAGTGCACTCGTCGTAAATAAGTAATATAATACAATACTATAGTATCCATCCATCTACATTGTATACCTGTGGTGGCTTTTTTTTCTTCATACTAGTTTAGCAGTCTGCTGACAGTGTCCACCAGGTCCGTTATTATTATTATACAGTATATTATATATATATATAGCAGTACGGTAGGCCGCGGCTGTACCTACCTCTGTGTCGTCAGTGCACTCGTCGTCCATAAGTAATATAATACTATACTATAGTATCCATCCATCTACATTGTATACCTGTGGTGGCTTTTTTTTTCTTCATACTAGTTTAGCAGTCTGCTGACAGTGTCCACCAGGTCCGTTATTATTATTATACAGTATATTATATATATATATATATATATATATATAGCAGTACGGTAGGCCACGGCTGTACCTACCTCTGTCATCAGTGCACTCGTCGTCCATAAGTAATATAATACTATACTATCCATCCATCTACATTGTATACCTGTGGTGGTTTTTTTCTTCTTCATACTAGTTTAGCAGTCTGCTGACAGTGTCCACCAGGTCCGTTATTATTATTATACAGTATATTATATATATATATATATATATATATATATATATAGCAGTACGGTAGGCCACGGCTGTACCTACCTCTGTGTCGTCAGTGCACTCGTCGTAAATAAGTAATATAATACTATACTATAGTATCCATCCATCTACATTGTATACCTGTGGTGGCTTTTTTTTCTTCATACTAGTTTAGCAGTCTGCTGACAGTGTCCACCAGGTCCGTTATTATTATTATACAGTATATTATATATATATATAGCAGTACGGTAGGCCGCGGCTGTACCTACCTCTGTGTCGTCAGTGCACTCGTCGTCCATAAGTAATATAATACTATACTATAGTATCCATCCATCTACATTGTATACCTGTGGTGGCTTTTTTTTTCTTCATACTAGTTTAGCAGTCTGCTGACAGTGTCCACCAGGTCCGTTATTATTATTATACAGTATATTATAATTAGAGATGAGCGCCTGAAATTTTTCGGGTTTTGTGTTTTGGTTTTGGGTTCGGTTCCGCGGCCGTGTTTTGGGTTCGAACGCGTTTTGGCAAAACCTCACCGAATTTTTTTTGTCGGATTCGGGTGTGTTTTGGATTCGGGTGTTTTTTTCAAAAAACACTAAAAAACAGCTTAAATCATAGAATTTGGGGGTCATTTTGATCCCAAAGTATTATTAACCTCAAAAACCATAATTTACACTCATTTTCAGTCTATTCTGAATACCTCACACCTCACAATATTATTTTTAGTCCTAAAATTTGCACCGAGGTCGCTGTGTGAGTAAGATAAGCGACCCTAGTGGCCGACACAAACACCGGGCCCATCTAGGAGTGGCACTGCAGTGTCACGCAGGATGTCCCTTCCAAAAAACCCTCCCCAAACAGCACATGACGCAAAGAAAAAAAGAGGCGCAATGAGGTAGCTGTGTGAGTAAGATTAGCGACCCTAGTGGCCGACACAAACACCGGGCCCATCTAGGAGCGGCACTGCAGTGTCACGCAGGATGGCCCTTCCAAAAAACCCTCCCCAAACAGCACATGACGCAAAGAAAAAAAGAGGCACAATGAGGTAGCTGTGTGAGTAAGATTAGCGACCCTAGTGGCCGACACAAACACCGGGCCCATCTAGGAGTGGCACTGCAGTGTCACGCAGGATGTCCCTTCCAAAAAACCCTCCCCAAACAGCACATGACGCAAAGAAAAAAAGAGGCGCAATGAGGTAGCTGTGTGAGTAAGATTAGCGACCCTAGTGGCCGACACAAACACCGGGCCCATCTAGGAGTGGCACTGCAGTGTCACGCAGGATGTCCCTTCCAAAAAACCCTCCCCAAACAGCACATGACGCAAAGAAAAAAAGAGGCGCAATGAGGTAGCTGACTGTGTGAGTAAGATTAGCGACCCTAGTGGCCGACACAAACACCGGGCCCATTTAGGAGTGGCACTGCAGTGTCACGCAGGATGTCCCTTCCAAAACACCCTCCCCAATCAGCACATGATGCAAAGAAAAAGAAAAGAAAAAAGAGGTGCAAGATGGAATTGTCCTTGGGCCCTCCCACCCACCCTTATGTTGTATAAACAAAACAGGACATGCACACTTTAACCAACCCATCATTTCAGTGACAGGGTCTGCCACACGACTGTGACTGATATGACGGGTTGGTTTGGACCCCCCCAAAAAAGAAGCAATTAATCTCTCCTTGCACAAACTGGCTCTACAGAGGCAAGATGTCCACCTCATCATCACCCTCCGATATATCACCGTGTACATCCCCCTCCTCACAGATTATCAATTCGTCCCCACTGGAATCCACCATCTCAGCTCCCTGTGTACTTTGTGGAGGCAATTGCTGCTGGTCAATGTCTCCGCGGAGGAATTGATTATAATTCATTTTAATGAACATCATCTTCTCCACATTTTCTGGATGTAACCTCGTACGCCGATTGCTGACAAGGTGAGCGGCGGCACTAAACACTCTTTCGGAGTACACACTTGTGGGAGGGCAACTTAGGTAGAATAAAGCCAGTTTGTGCAAGGGCCTCCAAATTGCCTCTTTTTCCTGCCAGTATAAGTACGGACTGTGTGACGTGCCTACTTGGATGCGGTCACTCATATAATCCTCCACCATTCTCTCAATGTTGAGAGAATCATATGCAGTGACAGTAGACGACATGTCCGTAATCGTTGTCAGGTCCTTCAGTCCGGACCAGATGTCAGCATCAGCAGTCGCTCCAGACTGCCCTGCATCACCGCCAGCGGGTGGGCTCGGAATTCTGAGCCTTTTCCTCGCACCCCCAGTTGCGGGAGAATGTGAAGGAGGAGATGTTGACAGGTCGCGTTCCGCTTGACTTGACAATTTTGTCACCAGCAGGTCTTTCAACCCCAGCAGACTTGTGTCTGCCGGAAAGAGAGATCCAAGGTAGGCTTTAAATCTAGGATCGAGCACGGTGGCCAAAATGTAGTGCTCTGATTTCAACAGATTGACCACCCGTGAATCCTTGTTAAGCGAATTAAGGGCTCCATCCACAAGTCCCACATGCCTAGCGGAATCGCTCCGTGTTAGCTCCTCCTTCAATGTCTCCAGCTTCTTCTGCAAAAGCCTGATGAGGGGAATGACCTGACTCAGGCTGGCAGTGTCTGAACTGACTTCACGTGTGGCAAGTTCAAAGGGCATCAGAACCTTGCACAACGTTGAAATCATTCTCCACTGCGCTTGAGACAGGTGCATTCCACCTACTATATCGTGCTCAATTGTATAGGCTTGAATGGCCTTTTGCTGCTCCTCCAACCTCTGAAGCATATAGAGGGTTGAATTCCACCTCGTTACCACTTCTTGCTTCAGATGATGGCAGGGCAGGTTCAGTAGTTTTTGGTGGTGCTCCAGTCTTCTGTACGTGGTGCCTGTACGCCGAAAGTGTCCCGCAATTCTTCTGGCCACCGACAGCATCTCTTGCACGCCCCTGTCGTTTTTTAAAAAATTCTGCACCACCAAATTCAAGGTATGTGCAAAACATGGGACGTGCTGGAATTTGCCCATATTTAATGCACACACAATATTGCTGGCGTTGTCCGATGCCACAAATCCACAGGAGAGTCCAATTGGGGTAAGCCATTCCGCGATGATCTTCCTCAGTTGCCGTAAGAGGTTTTCAGCTGTGTGCGTATTCTGGAAAGCGGTGATACAAAGCGTAGCCTGCCTAGGAAAGAGTTGGCGTTTGCGAGATGCTGCTACTGGTGCCGCCGCTGCTGTTCTTGCGGCGGGAGTCCATACATCTACCCAGTGGGCTGTCACAGTCATATAGTCCTGACCCTGCCCTGCTCCACTTGTCCACATGTCCGTGGTTAAGTGGACATTGGGTACAACTGCATTTTTTAGGACACTGGTGAGTCTTTTTCTGACGTCCGTGTACATTCTCGGTATCGCCTGCCTAGAGAAGTGGAACCTAGATGGTATTTGGTAACGGGGGCACACTGCCTCAATAAATTGTCTAGTTCCCTGTGAACTAACGGCGGATACCGGACGCACGTCTAACACCAACATAGTTGTCAAGGCCTCAGTTATCCGCTTTGCAGTAGGATGACTGCTGTGATATTTCATCTTCCTCGCAAAGGACTGTTGAACAGTCAATTGCTTACTGGAAGTAGTACAAGTGGGCTTACGACTTCCCCTCTGGGATGACCATCGACTCCCAGCGGCAACAACAGCAGCGCCAGCAGCAGTAGGCGTTACACGCAAGGATGCATCGGAGGAATCCCAGGCAGGAGAGGACTCGTCAGAATTGCCAGTGACATGGCCTGCAGGACTATTGGCATTCCTGGGGAAGGAGGAAATTGACACTGAGGGAGTTGGTGGGGTGGTTTGCGTGAGCTTGGTTACAAGAGGAAGGGATTTACTGGTCAGTGGACTGCTTCCGCTGTCACCCAAAGTTTTTGAACTTGTCACTGACTTATTATGAATGCGCTGCAGGTGACGTATAAGGGAGGATGTTCCGAGGTGGTTAACGTCCTTACCCCTACTTATTACAGCTTGACAAAGGGAACACACGGCTTGACACCTGTTGTCCGCATTTCTGGTGAAATACCTCCACACCGAAGAGCTGATTTTTTTGGTATTTTCACCTGGCATGTCAACGGCCATATTCCTCCCATGGACAACAGGTGTCTCCCCGGGTGCCTGACTTAAACAAACCACCTCACCATCAGAATCCTCCTGGTCAATTTCCTCCCCAGCGCCAGCAACACCCATATCCTCCTCATCCTGGTGTACTTCAACACTGACATCTTCAATCTGACTATCAGGAACTGGACTGCGGGTGCTCCTTCCAGCACTTGCAGGGGGCGTGCAAATGGTGGAAGGCGCATACTCTTCACGTCCAGTGTTGGGAAGGTCAGGCATCGCAACCGACACAATTGGACTCTCCTTGTGGATTTGGGATTTCGAAGAATGCACAGTTCTTTGCTGTGCTGCTTTTGCCAGCTTGAGTCTTTTCATTTTTCTAGCGAGAGGCTGAGTGCTTCCATCCTCATGTGAAGCTGAACCACTAGCCATGAACATAGGCCAGGGCCTCAGCCGTTCCTTGCCACTCCGTGTCGTAAATGGCATATTGGCAAGTTTACGCTTCTCCTCCGACAATTTTATTTTAGGTTTTGGAGTCCTTTTTTTTCTGATATTTGGTGTTTTGGATTTGACATGCTCTGTACTATGACATTGGGCATCGGCCTTGGCAGACGACGTTGCTGGCATTTCATCGTCTCGGCCATGACTAGTGGCAGCAGCTTCAGCACGAGGTGGAAGTGGATCTTGATCTTTCCCTAATTTTGGAACCTCAACATTTTTGTTCTCCATATTTTAATAGGCACAACTAAAAGGCACCTCAGGTAAACAATGGAGATGGATACTAGTATACAATTATGGACTGCCTGCCGAGTGCAGACACAGAGGTAGCCACAGCCGTGAACTACCGTACTGTACTGTGTCTGCTGCTAATATAGACTGGTTGATAAAGAGATAGTATACTCGTAACTAGTATGTATGTATAAAGAAAGAAAAAAAAACCACGGTTAGGTGGTATATACAATTATGGACGGGCTGCCGAGTGCCGACACAGAGGTAGCCACAGCCGTGAACTACCGCACTGTACTGTGTCTGCTGCTAATATAGACTGGTTGATAAAGAGATAGTGTACTCGTAACTAGTATGTATGTATAAAGAAAGAAAAAAAAACCACGGTTAGGTGGTATATACAATTATGGACGGGCTGCCGAGTGCCGACACAGAGGTAGCCACAGCCGTGAACTACCGCACTGTACTGTGTCTGCTGCTAATATATAGACTGGTTGATAAAGAGATAGTATACTCGTAACTAGTATGTATGTATAAAGAAAGAAAAAAAAACCACGGTTAGGTGGTATATACAATTATGGACGGGCTGCCGAGTGTCGACACAGAGGTAGCCAGAGCCGTGAACTACCGCACTGTACTGTGTCTGCTGCTAATATAGACTGGTTGATAAAGAGATAGTATACTCGTAACTAGTATGTATGTATAAAGAAAGAAAAAAAAACCACGGTTAGGTGGTATATACAATTATGGATGGGCTGCCGAGTGCCGACACAGAGGTAGCCACAGCCGTGAACTACCGCACTGTACTGTGTCTGCTGCTAATATAGACTGGTTGATAAAGAGATAGTATACTCGTAACTAGTATGACTATAAAGAAAGAAAAAAAAACCACGGTTAGGTGGTATATACAATTATGGACGGGCTGCCGAGTGCCGACACAGAGGTAGCCACAGCCGTGAACTACCGCACTGTACTGTGTCTGCTGCTAATATATAGACTGGTTGATAAAGAGATAGTATACTCGTAACTAGTATGTATGTATAAAGAAAGAAAAAAAAACCACGGTTAGGTGGTATATACAATTATGGACGGGCTGCCGAGTGCCGACACAGAGGTAGCCACAGCCGTGAACTACCGCACTGTACTGTGTCTGCTGCTAATATAGACTGGTTGATAAAGAGATAGTATACTCGTAACTAGTATGTATGTATAAAGAAAGAAAAAAAAACCACGGTTAGGTGGTATATACAATTATGGACGGGCTGCCGAGTGCCGACACAGAGGTAGCCACAGCCGTGAACTACCGCACTGTACTGTGTCTGCTGCTAATATATAGACTGGTTGATAAAGAGATAGTATACTCGTAACTAGTATGTATGTATAAAGAAAGAAAAAAAAACCACGGTTAGGTGGTATATACAATTATGGACGGGCTGCCGAGTGCCGACACAGAGGTAGCCACAGCCGTGAACTACCGCACTGTACTGTGTCTGCTGCTAATATATAGACTGGTTGATAAAGAGATAGTATACTCGTAACTAGTATGTATGTATAAAGAAAGAAAGAAAAACCACGGTTAGGTGGTATATACAATTATGGACGGGCTGCCGAGTGCCGACACAGAGGTAGCCACAGCCGTGAACTACCGCACTGTACTGTGTCTGCTGCTAATATAGACTGGTTGATAAAGAGATAGTATACTCGTAACTAGTATGTATGTATAAAGAAAGAAAAAAAAACCACGGTTAGGTGGTATATACAATTATGGACGGGCTGCAGAGTGCCGACACAGAGGTAGCCACAGCCGTGAACTACCGCACTGTACTGTGTCTGCTGCTAATATAGACTGGTTGATAAAGAGATAGTATACTCGTAACTAGTATGTATGTATAAAGAAAGAAAAAAAAACCACGGTTAGGTGGTATATACAATTATGGACGGGCTGCCGAGTGCCGACACAGAGGTAGCCACAGCCGTGAACTACCGCACTGTACTGTGTCTGCTGCTAATATAGACTGGTTGATAAAGAGATAGTATACTCGTAACTAGTATGACTATAAAGAAAGAAAGAAAAACCACGGTTAGGTGGTATATACAATTATGGACGGGCTGCCGAGTGCCGACACAGAGGTAGCCACAGCCGTGAACTACCGCACTGTACTGTGTCTGCTGCTAATATAGACTGGTTGATAAAGAGATAGTATACTACTAATATTATATATACTGGTGGTCAGGTCACTGGTCACTAGTCACACTGGCAGTGGCACTCCTGCAGCAAAAGTGTGCACTGTTTAATTTTAATATAATATTATGTACTCCTGGCTCCTGCTATAACCTATAACTGGCACTGCAGTGCTCCCCAGTCTCCCCCACAATTATAAGCTGTGTGAGCTGAGCACAGTCAGATATATATATACATTGATGCAGCACACTGGGCTGAGCAGTGCACACAGATATGGTATGTGACTGAGTCACTGTGTGTATCGTTTTTTTCAGGCAGAGAACGGATATATTAAATAAAACAAACAACTGCACTGTCTGGTGGTCACTGTGGTCGTCAGTCACTAAACTCTGCACTCTCTTCTACAGTATCACAGCCTCAGGTCAATCTCTCTCTCTCTCTCAACCCTAATCTAAAAGGAGAGGACGCCAGCCACGTCCTCTCCCTATCAATCTCAATGCACGTGTGAAAATGGCGGCGACGCGCGGCTCCTTATATAGAATCCGAGTCTCGCGAGAATCCGACAGCGTCATGATGACGTTCGGGCGCGCTCGGGTTAACCGAGCAAGGCGGGAGGATCCGAGTCTGCTCGGACCCGTGAAAAAAACATGAAGTTCGTGCGGGTTCGGATTCAGAGAAACCGAACCCGCTCATCTCTATATTATATATATATATATATATATATATATATATATATATATAGCAGTACGGTAGGCCACGGCTGTACCTACCTCTGTGTCGTCAGTGCACTCGTCGTCCATAAGTAATATAATACTATACTATCCATCCATCTACATTGTATACCTGTGGTGGCTTTTAGTTGTGCGCATTCAAATATGGAGAACAAAAATGTGGAGGTTAAAAAAATAGGGAAAGATCAAGATCCACTTCCACCTCGTGCTGAAGCTGCTGCCACTAGTCATGGCCGAGACGATGAAATGCCATCAACGTCGTCTGCCAAGGCCGATGCCCAATGTCATAGTACAGAGCATGTAAAATCCAAAACACAAAAGATCAGTAAAAAAATGACCCAAAAATCAAAATTAAAAACGTCTGAGGAGAAGCGTAAACTTGCCAATATGCCATTTACGACACGGAGTGGCAAGGAACGGCTGAGGCCCTGGGCCTATGTTCATGGCTAGTGGTTCAGCTTCACATGAGGATGGAAGCACTCATCCTCTCGCTATAAAAAAGAAAAGACTTAAGCTGGCAAAAGCACAGCAAAGAACTGTGCGTTCTTCGAAATCACAAATCCCCAAGGAGAGTCCAATTGTGTCGGTTGCGATGCCTGACCTTCCCAACACTGGACGGGAAGAGCTTGCGCCTTCCACCATTTGCACGCCCCCTGCAAGTACTGGAAGGAGCACCCGCAGTCTAGTTCCTGATAGTCAAATTAAAGATGTCAGTGTTGAAGTACACCAGGATGAGGATATGGGTGTTGCTGGCGCTGGAGTGTCACTGCAGTGCCACTCCTAGATGGGCCAGGTGTTTGTGTCGGCCACTAGGGTCGCTTATCTTAGTCACACAGCTACCTCATTACGCCTCTTTTTTTCTTTGCGTCATGTGCTGTTTGGGGAGTATTTTTTTGAAGGGCCATCCTGCGTGACACTGCAGTGCCACTCCTAGATGGGCCAGGTGTTTGTGTCGGCCACTAGGGTCGCTTATCTTAGTCACACAGCTACCTCATTGCGCCTCTTTTTATTCTTTGCGTCATGTGCTGTTTGGGGAGTATTTTTTTGAAGGGCCATCCTGTCTGACACTGCCACTCCTAGATGGGCCAGGTGTTTGTGTCGGCCACTTGGGTCGCTGAGCTTAGTCACACAGCTAGCTCATTGCGCCTCTTTTTTTCTTTGCGTCATGTGCTGTTTGGGGAGTATTTTTTTTAAGGGCCATCCTGCGTGACACTCCTAGATGGGCCAGGTGTTTGTGTCGGCCACTAGGGTCGCTGAGCTTAGTCACACAGCTACCTCATTGCGCCTCTTTTTTTCTTTGCGTCATGTGCTGTTTGGGGAGTATTTTTTTGAAGGGCCATCCTGCCTGACACTGCAGTGCCACTCCTAGATGGGCCAGGTGTTTGTGTCGGCCACTTGTGTCGCTTAGCTTAGCCATCCAGCAACCTCGGTGCAAATTTTAGGACTAAAAATAATATTGTGAGGTGTTCAGAATAGACTGGAAATGAGTGGAAATTATGGTTATTGAGGTTAATAATACTATGGGATCAAAATGACCCCCAAATTCTATGATTTAAGCTGTTTTTTAGGGTTTTTTGAAAAAAACACCCGAATCCAAAACACACCTGAATCCGACAAAAAAAATTCGGTGAGGTTTTGCCAAAACGCGTTCGAACCCAAAACACGGCCGCGGAACCGAACCCAAAACCAAAACACAAAACCCGAAAAATTTCCGGTGCACATCACTAATATATATATATATATATATATATATATATATATATATATATATATATAAGTAACAACCCTTCTTGTATGCTGATTTCTATCCCCCCCGCAGACTCTCACCCAGACTGGAGAGAGGGACTGAGCGCGGGCGGGACTCGGAGCCGGGAGAGGGAGACCAACACAGGGCGGCCAGGGAGGAAGGGCGCGCGGTGTGACGTCAGCACGTCACATCGCGAGGCAGTCACTCACTGTGAGTGACTATGAGGCTGCCGCAGCTGACCGGCGGCGGCGCAAGAGGAGGGGATGTAACCGCCGGGCAGCGATTCAAGTGATCCGATCGTTGCTATCTGTGTGCTGCTGTAGTAGCACTGCTACAACAGCAGCACACAGACCGCGATGATCGGATCGCAGGTGTGACGTGCAGGGGGTGCCGGACATTAGGGGGTGCCTGTGCGCACCAGGCACCCCCCGTGCGCACGCCTATGTACACAGGTGAAAACAATGGATAGCATCTGGAGAGAAGTCTCTACTGCAAACGGTGGAAGCTGACTGTAGCAGAAGCTGGAGCTGATGTAATGCTGGGACCTGTAGTTCTACAGGAATGCTGGAACCGGGAGATCACTTGGAGATGACTGGAAACAGAAGATTGCTGGAAACAGGAGTTGAAGACTGGAAATTGGAACGGAGCCCAGGAGACGCTATGCAGCAATGCGACACGTTGTCCAAGGTGATGAGACTGAGCCAGTGCTCTGGACTTATACCCCCTGGTTGGCAGTCATTGGATACTTGGATCATGTGAGCAATCACAGCACAGGATTGGGTGCTCTCCGGTCAGCTGACCGCAAGTGTCATGGCGGCGTCCATGCTGAACAGATGGCCAGTACACAGGAGGACACCCGCAGAATGGACTTCAGGGGTGCAACACAATAGTGGGTACTGCGCACTGCAGACAGGATGCTCATACGGCCGCAGACTGGGGCCGTGACCTCCGGTGGCCTGCACACCAGCGCGCCGGTAAGTAAGACATCACTGAATGCTGGTTCCTGACACTGTGGGGAGGGGGTGGTTAGGTTTAGGCACCCCCGGCAGGGCCGGCTCCAGGCCTACTAGCACCCTGAGCGAGAAAATGTAAAAGCGCCCCCCCCCCCCAACCGGCGCGCGCTTCGGGGAAAGTGGGCGTGGCCTCCTGGGAAAGTGGGTGTGGCCTCGTAATTTCATATTATTAAACTATAAATAAATATATTTTTTCACACCCCCTCTATGCACACAATTAGCAGCCTTATGCAGAACAGCTACAGTAGTGTTCCTTACACACAATGTCTCCAGTGTAGTGCCAGCTACACATGACATGCCCCGCAGCAGTGCCAGCAACACATGACATGCCCCGCAGCAGTGCCAGCTACACATGACATGCCCCGCAGCAGTGCCAGCTACACGACATGCCCCGCAGCAGTGCCAGCTACACATGACATGCCCCACAACAGTGCCAGCTACACACAATAGGCCCCCCAGCAGTGCCAGCTACACATGATAGTGTTCACGTTTTAGGGCAGGGTGCTGATCACAAGGAGGGCACATTTTTAAGTAAGGAGGGCAAAATGATGTACATACTGTAATGCTTGGTGCTTCTCCACCCACATGCTGAAGCAGGGACAGTGCGCGCCGAAAAAATTTAGGGGCGTTGCTTCGTGGGGAAGGTGCATGACCACAGAATAGTGGCAATTCGCATTACACCACATAGTAGTGCAGCTAATACACATTGCACCAGGTAGAACCTCCTATACACTTTGCGCCAGGCAGAGCACGTTAGACACTTTGCGCCAGGCAGAGCACGATAGACACTTTGCGCCAGGCAGAGCACATTAGATACTTTGCGCTTAGGCAGAGCACATTAGACACTTTGCGCCAGGCAGCGCACGTTAGACACATTGCCTAGCCACAGACGCCTAGTAGATACACTACATGATATGCCCCCCAGCAGTGCCAGCTACACGTGACATGCCCCCCAGCAGTGCCAGCTACACGTGACATACCCCCCAGCAGTGCCAGCTACACGTGAAATGCCCCCCAGCAGTGCCAGATACATAAATGGCCACACAGTGCAGATATGCCCCCAGTGCCAGATACATAAATGCCCCCACAATGCCAGAGACATAAGTGCCCCCACAGTGCCAGATGCATCAATGACCCCACAGTGCCAGATAAATCAGTGACCCCACAGTGCCAGATACATAAGTGCCAGATACATAAATGCCCCCAGTGCCAAAAAACATAAATGCCCCCACAGTGCCAGATAAATAAATGCCCGCCGTGCCACAAAACATAAAAGCCCCCACACTGCAGATATGCCCCCACAGTGCCAGATACATAAATGCCCCCACAGTGCAGATATGCCCCCACAGTGCCAGAAACATAAATGCCCCCACAGTGCAGATATGTCCCCACAGTGCCAGAAACATAATGCCCCCACAGTGCTGATATGCCCCCACAGTGCCAGATACATAATGCCCCCACAGTGCAGATATGCCCCCACAGTGCCAGAAACATAAATGCCCCCACAGTGCAGATATGCCCCCACAGTGTCAGAAACATAATGCCCCCACAGTGCAGATATGCCCCCACAGTGCCAGAAACATAATGCCCCCACAGTGCAGATATGCCCCCACAGTGCCAGAAACATAATGCCCCCACAGTGCAGATATGCCCCCACAGTGCCAGAAACATAATGCCCCCACAGTGTCAGATGCATCAATGACCCCCACAGTGCCAGATAAATCAGTGACCCCACAGTGCCAGATACATAAGTGCCAGATACATAAATGCCCCCAGTGCCACAAAACATAAATGCCCCCACAGTGCCAGATAAATAAATGCCCGCCGTGCCACAAAACATAAAAGCCCCCACAGTGCAGATATGCCCCCACAGTGCCAGATACATAAATGCCCCCAGTGCCAGAAACATAATGCCCCCACAGTGCAGATATGCCTACACAGTGCCAGAAACATAATGCCCCCACAGTGCAGATATGCCCCCACAGTGCCAGAAACATAATGCCCCCACAGTGCAGATATGCCCCCACAGTGCCAGAAACATAATGCCCCCACAGTGCAGATATGCCCCCACAGTGCCAGAAACATAATGCCCCCACAGTGCAGATATGCCCCCACAGTGCCAGAAACATAATGCCCCCACAGTGCAGATATGCCCCCACAGTGCCAGAAACATTAATGCCCCCACAGTGCAGATATGCCCCCACAGTGCCAGAAACATAAATGCCCCCACAGTGCAGATATGCCCCCACAGTGCCAGAAACATAATGCCCCCACAGTGCAGATATGCCCCCACAGTGGCAGATATGCCCCCACAGTGCCAGAAACATAAACGACCCCACAGTGCCAGATTTTAACTTACATGTCACTGACACTGCGGTGCTGGGAGCCGGGAGGGGGGAGTACTGCTGTGGGCGCAGGCGGGTGGGCGGACGGATGAACGATTCTGTCTGCGCGCTATGCGCGCTGCGCGGTGCCGGCGTCTAACGTCAGGCGCCGGCGCCGCACAGCGCGCTGCATAGCGCGCACACAAGCGGCCGGGACACACAGATTGAAGGCTGGCTCCAGGCAGGAATATGGCGGCCTATAAGAGTGGCGCCCCACGCGGCCGCTCTAGTCGAACATGCCTGGAGCCGGCCCTGACCCCTGGAGGGGGTCAGGGTTAGGCTGCAAGGGAGGGGCAGGGTTATTTTTAGGCTGCGGGGAGGAGGGGTTAGGTTTAGGCACCACCGGGAGGGTTCGTGTAAGGCTGCAGGGAGGAGAGGGTTAGGTTTAGGCTGCAGGGAGGAGAGGGTTAGGTTTAGGCTGCAGGGAGGAGAGGGTTAGGTTTAGGCTGCGGGAAGGAGGGTTAAGGTTAGGGGGTCAGTGGGGGAAGATAAGTTTACTACCTTCCACTATCGGGATTCTGATCATTGGGATGCCATGGTTGGTATTTTCACCGCCGGCATCCCGTCCACCGCCATTCCAATCCCACCCAGTATTTACACATTCCTCCATACTTTTCCCCAGGGAGGCATACATTTGGAGGCATAAATTGAATTGACTGATAATATTTGGTTTTCTAGTGTCCCCTTTAGAATCCTGCCCACTGAATCAGGACAGTTGGAATTGAGCATGTCTATCCACCAGAATACGCACACCACTCTTTTTAGCTGATTTAGATGCAAAATATTCCTAGGGGTATATTATGCTCTCTGTTTAAACTCTGCTCGCGCAGTCCTAAGCTTGAATGGTTGTGAAAGCTTTTGACACTGAGTATTTTTAGGTTTTACATGAAAACTTAAAAGGAGTTGGAAAGATGATAAGGACATGATACCATTTGTGTGGAGCTAGTGTTCGTGCAACATATTTCATGTACAGTACAGACTGCTTATAGGGGGTCATTCCGACCCGTTCGCATGCAGCGGTTCTTTGATGCAGTGCGAACGGGTTGGAACTGCGCATGCGCGGCGTGTGCATTGCGCACACGCGACGTTGCCCGGCAACGGACGTCGCCAGGCAACGGAGCGGCCAGCAAAAAAAAAAAAGACACAGCGCTGGACGGAAGAAGATTGACAGCGGAGAGGCGTTCCGGGGCAGATACTCACTGTTGGAGGCCGTTTTCGGGAGGGGGGGGGGATTGGGGGTAAGATGAACGCAGGCATGTCCAGGCAAATGAAGGGTGGATGTCTGACATCAGGACTGGGACCTTCATCGCTGGATCTGTCGCACTGGGTAAGTAGCTGCAGGGCTGGTCTTGTTTTGCAGGAAACTTATTAAGCATAGCAGGGCTGCACAAGTGATCGCATCCCTGCTATGCTAAAATACAATCCCCCATAGGTGGGGATTAGTTGATCGCAGCAGCAGCAAAAAGTTGCTGGCTGCGATCAACTCGGAATGACCCCCATAGTGTGGAGGGAAACAAGAGGAATAGAAGAAAAAAGAGGGGAGCAGATTTGCTACTGTATCCCTAGTAGGTTCCAGTGTATAGGTAGACAGTCAGTGAGTCGACATGCATGAGGTTGACATGGTCAAAAGGCCGACAGTACAAAAGACTGACAGGTACAAAAGGTCGACATGACAATGGTCGACAAGTTTTTTTTGGGGGGGTTTCACATATTTTTAAACTTCTGCTTGATTTATCATTCACGTAGACTAGAACTGGAAATAGTAACCTGTGGCGAGTGCTGCGAGCCACCTTGCCCAAAGTGTGGTGAGCGAAGAGCCTGCAAGGGAACATGTTTAAACATACAAAATGACACCCAAAAACTTGTGTCAATTTTTTTTGGGTCAACCATATACATGTCAACCTATTGACCTTTTGTACCTTTCGCCCTTTTCATGGTGACCTATTGACACTGTCGACCTAATGTGTGTTGACAATGTGGCATTAACCTAATGACTGTCTATCTAATTGCTGTAGATCTCTTTTACTACACCCTGCCCTAGTATGACATTGCTCGGTGGGATTCAGTATGATATCCTGAAGGATGGGATGTCGGCTGTCAGAATACCGACCATTAGAATCCTGACAGCCCCCAGAAAGTACCCTAAGCCTTCCCTGACCATAACTCTCCCAGCCAATCAGGAGGGTGCCACGACGTGGCGCTCCCTGATTGGCAGAAGGGACCTTCTTTGACAGGAGTCAGGGAGGGTCCTGGCAGTCCGGGAAAGGGGTCCCATGTGTAAACATGGGGCCCCTTTCAGTGCGTGGTCGGGTTTCCGTTTTTTTTATTTTGCCAAGTACGTGGATTATACAAAGAACAGAAGGTACAATGGATTATGCGAGTATAATTTTTTTCACAGGTACCCCTAGGATTCTACATGGAGAAGAGGACCAAGCCTCATGTGAACATAGGTAAGTATGTATGTTTGGAGGTGTGCATGTATGTAATAAACTTATACTGTCACGGTGTGTGTCCTGTTTTTTGTTGGGTATTTTTTTTAGTAGTAGTACTACAGGTACCAGCAGGCCCGGTTTTCCACCGCATGCTGGTACTTGTGGTTCTCCAAGTACCAGCTTGCGGGGAGGCTTGCTGGGACTTGTAGTACTGCTACTAAAAACAATATTCTCATTTTTTTTCAAAAGGCTATCAGCCCCCCATCCGCCGCCCTTGGATGGGGGGGACAGCCTCGGGCTTCACCCCTGGCCCATGATGACTGGAGGGGGGGACCCCTTGATTTAAGGGGTTCCCACTCCTCCAGGGTACCCCGGCCAGGGTTGACTAGCTGGGTATGTAATGCCAGGGCCGCCAGGACCACAATAAGTGTCCCCCGGCTGTGGCATTATGTACCTGGCTAGTGGAGCCTGGTGCTGGTTTTAAAAATACGGGGGACCCCTACGCTTTTTGTCCCCCATATTTTTGGAACCAGGACCAGGCACAGAGCCTGGTGCTGGTTGATGAAATATGGGGGAACCCCTGTCATTTTCCCCCCATATTTTTCAACCAGGACCGGCTCAAAGAGCCCGAGGCTGGTTTTGCTTAGGAGGGGGGACCACACGCATTATTTTTTTTTTTTAACACTTTACCACCCTTTACCACTGATAAAAATGCACGGATCTCACGGATCCGTGCATGCCTATCAGAACACGGTAAAAAAAAGCAGGTCTATTTTAAAACTGCTTTTTTTACGATTTGTATTTATTCACGGCAGTGTTTGCCTATTGCCGTCAGTGTTTGTGAAATACAAATTTTAGTAAATGACCGAGTTCTATCAAATAACAGGCGTATTTGACCGATGGTGTATTCATTCGTATTTTTTTTCTTTGACTTCAAAAAAAAATATGAATGCCCTCATCACTGCCGAGATTTTAGTTTAGTAAATTCCCGAGATGACACTTAGAAGAAAAAACGCAAAATCGGTCAAAATCGGGAGCTTAGTAAATATACCCCCTTGTCTGCGGAGCAACATCATCATCTCTGCCATCACTTTCGTGAACACCCTCAGTGCCGTGGAGAGACCAAATGGAAGGGCCTGAAACTGGTAGTGACAGTCCTGCAGTGCAAACCGTAGATAAGCCTGATGAGGTGGCCAGATCGAAATGTGAAGGAACGCATCCTTGACATCCAGAGACGCTAGGAATTCCCCCTCCTCCAGACCTGAGATCACCGCTCTCAGAGACTCCATCTTGAATTTGAACACTTGTAAGTATGGGTTCAATGACTTGAGGTTCAGAATCAGTCTTACCGAACCATTCCGGTTTTAGTACTACAAACAAGCTGGAATAATAACCCTTGTTTCGTAGATGAGGTGGACCTGGAACAATGACCTGGGTCTGTAACAGTTTTTGAATGGCGTTGTGTAAGTTTACTCTCGCCTCTTGTGAAACTGGTAATCCTGATTTGAAGAATCTGAGGTGGGAGCTCCCGGAACTCCAGTCTGTAGCCCTGGGATATTAGGTCTATGACCCAGGGATCCTGGCACGGTCCTGTCCAGATGTGACTGAAGAATTTTAGTTGGGCTCCCACCTGCCAGTCTTCCAGGCATTGCGGTCCACCATCATGCGGAAGGTTTTGAGGAAGCAGAGCCTGAGCCCTGTTCCTGTGAACCAGCAGTCGCTGGTTTGCGTGGTTTACCTCTAGCACCTCTGGCGGCGGTAGAAGAACCTCTGGCCTTGCCCCTAAACTTGGCAGTCTGAAAGGACTGTAGATTAGGTCCTGAGTGGGCCTTCCTAGCAGGGGGAGCTGCAGAAGTTAGGGATGTGGACTTACCCGCAGTAGCTCAGGAGATCCATTTGTCAAGTTCATCTCCAAATAAGGCCTCTCCTGTGAAAGGCAGGCTTTCCACTCCTTTCCTGGAGTCTGCATCAGCAGTCCACTGACGTAGCCATAATCCCCTATGTGCCGACACTGCCATAGCTGTAGTGCGCGCAAACCTGTTGCTTTTATGGCTTCCACCATAAAGTTTGCAGAGTCTTGTATATGTTGCAGGAGCAAAATAACTTCCTCTTGAGATAAGGTGTCTAACCCCTCAATTACGTTACCTGACCATTTAGCAATGGCTCTTGTAATCCACCCACATGCTATAGTGGGTCTCTGGGCCACCCCGGCAGCAGTATACAAAGATTTGAGTATAGTCTCAATCTTGCAATCAGCCACATCTTTTAGGGAGGCTGCACCAGGGACAGGTAATACAATTTTACGTGAGAGCCTGGAGACTGACACAACCACTATCGGTGGATTTTCCCATTTTTTCCTATCCTCAGGAGGAAAAGGTGATAACAACCGCCTAGGAATTTGAAATTTCTTATCTGGATTAACCCACAATTCTTTAAACAGGGTATTCAGTTCCTTTGACACAGGAAAAGTGGCTGAGGATTTTTTCTTAATGTTAAAGTAAGATTCCTCACACTCCTCTGTCACTTTATCAGGGATATTTAGGACTTCTCTGATAGAATCTATGAGAGCCTCTACACCCTGCGACAGAGTACCCTCCCCTACATCTATGTCCACCTCACCTTCCTCCATTTCTGACCCTTCATTATCAGAGTCAAAATGCAGGATATGGGCCAAAGTACGTTTTTGCGGACAAATGGCAGAGGACTGAGACGCTGGTCTGGGTACTGAGTTCTTTTTCATAAACTCAGCCAGAGACTGCCTTAATTATTGCGTCTCTTTCTCATTACGAGATAATTTTGTGGAAATGGTGGAAATCATCCCCTGAATGGAGTCCAGCCATGCTGGTTCTGCCCCGCTAGCCTGGGAAGGGATACTACACTGAGTACACACTAGTGAACCCCCTGGAGAAGAGGAACACTGTGCCTTACATGAAACACACTCTTTGCCTGACATACTGCAGTAGTGACAGCACACACACAGGAAAAGGTTAAAAGCACAATTAATTCACAAAGAGCCCTTCCAGAGAGACACAGAGAGAGTATTGAACCATGACACGGCCCCTTATTGCTAATGCCAAGCTTAGCCGTGTCGCTGACTAAGTACCTAGATTAGGGACGTAGTACACTAGTAAACCGCTCCCCCCTGCTATAACACCCTAGTATGGCTGAGGTAAACTGTAGGATTTCTGGATGAGCTGCGCATCCCTGTCAGTCAGTGTCTGTGTCAGCTGCAGTAGGGAAAATGGTGCTTGTGAGCTGCTGGATCCACTCATAGTGAAGCCCCGCCCCTTTAATGGCACGCGGTCTTCACGCTCTTTTTTATACTGGCTTTATGTGTCTGTGTGGATAAGATGGAGACATTCCCCTTTTATGGCTGTAGTGCCAGTCTGGGTACTGTGTACACTACAGTGTACTTAGTCAGGAGACTCAGTCCGACCCTTGTAGAAGCCGTGCGTCTCCATACCCTCAAGCCGCCATAATGGCCGGCGACCCGCTAACCGGGACACCGGCTTAGTACTCCCCACTCTTAATTCTTCTGGCTCTGTTAAGGGTGGCGGTGTGCTGTGGGAATGTACGCTCGCCGTGGTGGGGCTTACAAATAGTTTCCTCAGGAGTTAGTGTCCTGTCAGCGGGGAATGGGTCCATTAACCCTTAGTGGGGTTGGGCCTTCCCCTCCTAAATTCCACGAAGCAGGCAGGCTGGTGCCATCCAGTCCTGCCTGAAAATAACAAACTTTAAAAATAAATATAGAAAACTCTTCTGGAGCTACCAGACATGCCAGACATGTGAATGGCTCCTCCAGGCACATTTTCTAAACTGATTCGGGTAGAAGCCATCATACACAATCAAACTTCTATAGTGCCCATGGCTCAAAGTGGACCCGTCTATACCCCATGGTACTAATTGGATTCCCAGTATCCCCTAGGACGTAAGAGAAATCATGTTATTAATTTAGACCCTGAACACACAAAATCGATGTTAATCAGTAAAAATCGATCTTTAGTAATTTTGCCCACATGATGCACATATTGGTATTACCGGGATACTTACCTTTGAGATGTCGGCGACACTGTTCCTGCACTGGGATTCTGCGTGGTGTCGGGAGTCCAGCGTCGGTCACATGACCACCACCTTCAAACTTTTGCTATGGAACCTGCTCTAGTTTCGCACCTGGTTATGTGGGCATATATTTACATTCAGTATATTATTATGAACCTTGAGAATTGTATTGGAATGTTGGCAAGCTGTACTGTATTATCCCAAGAATAATTGTAGCTGTAGCCGTAGGCATAATTAAAGTTAAACTAAAACTTCCATTATATTCCTTATATTCAGATGACAATGACTGTTAATAATTTAATTAAAGAAGCAGTGCCAAAACCGAGAGTAGGTGTGTCGTCAGTCTGCAAATAAGTCACACATAACTTTCTTGTTTATATGAAACTGTTATGTGGCAAATGTGGGAGTGGATTCAGAATTACACAGATAATTCATCATTTACAGAAGAATGAGTTACATTGTGTGATTTATGTGCATGAAAACATGGCCGATGGAAGGTTTCTCAGCACCCTAGGCAGAACTTCAGCCTAATGCCCCCAACTACCACCAGTACCCACTTCCTAACCCTTCAGATGAAAGTGTGCCTTACCTGTCAGTAGCGGCTCTTGCCACGGGCAAGCAGGACTTTTGCCCGGGGCGCCGCTCTCCCAGGGGTGCCGCCACCGTGGCAAGAGCCGCTACTAACTAGGATGGCGGTGGTTAGGGAAAGGTTCTCTCTGCGAAGGGAAACTAGACGCTACCTCACTGTGCGTCTAGATTCCCTTCGCGGAGAGGACCTTTCTGTGCCACGCTATGGGAGAGACTTCATAACGTCTCTCCCATAGATCAGAGGAGCGGCGCCGGCGGCGGAGATGGAGTGCAGTGGTCGGGAAGCAGGAACGGGCTGGTAAGTATTTTTTTATTTCTTTACTAGGGGCACAGCTACTGGTGGGCACACTAAGGGGGGCACAACTACTGGGGGCAGAGCTGCAGGAGGCACAACAGCTGCAGGGGCACAACTACTGCAAGGGGCACAACTACTGGGGGCACAACTACTGGGGGCACAACAGCTGCAGGGGGCACAACAGTTGCAGGGGGCACAGCTCTACAGGGGGCAAAACTACAGGAAGCAAAACTGACCACACCCCTTTCCTATGAAGCCATGCCCCCATTTTTTACGCGTGCCGCAGCGCGCACTACACCTGTCTCACCGTCGGGGGGGGGGGGGGGAATTGGGACGCCGAAGGAAACTTTCGTCCTGGGTGCCGCAAGGTCTACAACTGTTACCTGTATAAGTTCCACAGCCACCACTTACATTAGGTACAATAAGAATGTTTCTTTCAGAGCCATCCTTAATTTTGTGATAGGCAGACTCTGTGGTGCCCCCCCCCCCCCACATCCCAGTG
Source organism: Pseudophryne corroboree (assembly GCF_028390025.1). NCBI lineage: Eukaryota > Metazoa > Chordata > Amphibia > Anura > Myobatrachidae > Pseudophryne > Pseudophryne corroboree. Next base: position 568,615,132 of record NC_086449.1, on the reverse strand, counting down.
CCCTAGGCAACTGCCTAAAGTTGCCTAATGGTAGAGCCAGCCCTGCATGAAAATAGGAAAAGGGTGGACAGATAGTTTAAACTCTGCTTTACTATTGATGTAAAACCTTTAGTGTAGGTTATGATGAGACCAAACATAAATGTCCTTTGTAAATAATAATTATATAATGCTTATATATTTAATCTTTTAAAACCTTGTGAGATGTTTATTGTATTTAAGATTGTCCTTTGTACTAAAAATAAAGACCAAAGTTCTCTACCAGTCTGCATGAACACCAAGTAACAGTCTGTAGGTGTACATTTCAGCTTCCCCTCTGCTAAACCCAAATCCATATTTGATTTGATTATTTATTAACAATTTCTTATATAGTGTAGCTTATTCCATTGCGCTTACAATTGGAAAAATTATTAGAATAAAACTGGGTAATAACAAACAGACATAGATCTAGGAAGGCCCTGCTCGCAAGCGCACAATCTATAGGGAAATAGTCCAGAACCGGATTAAACGGGGGAGGCGGGGCAGGGGGTGAGTACCCTCGGGCCTACCTATCTCATAGGGCCCCAATGGCGGGAGCTTTTATAACCCTGCTTAGGCTGCTGTTGTTGCCCATTCTTCCGTGACTTCCTGTGAAGTAATCAGCAGGATGCAGGCATGCAGAGGCCGGGATCACTCACAAAGTAGTGTTTTTTTTTTTTGCTGCACTGCACTACAGAGTAAGGACAGCGGCCGCGGACATAAGCTGTACACACCGACATATTGGGCACATCGTCTAGTGTGTACCTACTATGTCACTGATGATGTGTTCTTCCGCGGGTCATCAGCAACATTCTACATTGACCCTACATGCAGAGCCGACAGGGGGTGTCTTTAGTGAGGGCCATGCTACTGAATGCAGCAGGGTCGTCGCTCTGTCGCTGCCTGCACACTTGCCAATGCCTGCTTCCCCGCACGGATCCCTTCATGAGCGATGCTGCTGGGTGCACACAGATAAGAGGCAGCAGCAGCAGGTCACACTCAGCCATGGAAGTATAGATCAAAATCATCACTCCAGTAGACGGTATTATACACCTCCACTGGCAATCACTCTCCCCTCACTGCCTGTACATGGGGCCAGGGTGTCCCCCAACACTGTTTCTAGACAATTTGGCTCCCTGTGCAAAATATAAAAAATGCGCCCCCCCATCGACATAAAAAATGCTCCCCCATAGATATAAAAAAACACAAATTTGCGCGCGTGCCCCCAATGAGGGAGCATGGCCACGCGGAGATGGGCGTGGCCTCAGTAAAATGGGTGTGGCCTTGCAGGAAAAGACGACCTTACACCCCAGTTTTTGATCCTGCACCAACAGACCTCGGCCACCACAGGGAAAGAAAAAAAATAAATTCCACCATATTAAGCCCCACACAGCAATGTCCCTTGCACCATTTTATGCCCCATGCACCATATTATACCACACACCGCAATGCCCGTGATACATTATACCCTACAGTATAGCTTCTAATTACTTTTAAGTAGAGATGTGCAGGTTCGGTTTTACTATGGGGCTCGAAACGGCATCTTATTGGATCGCGGATGTCAGGCGTTTTGGATAGCCAATAAGCAAAACCCGAAAAACCAGAGAAAACCGAACTCGCACATCTCTACTTTTAAGTTACCTGCTCGTTGCCAGGGGTTTCCTGCGCTGGGTGTCATGCTCGTTGCCAGGTGTTTCATGCTCTCGGTGTCATGCTTGTTTCCAGGGGTTTAATGCGCTGGATGTCATGCTCGCTGCCAGGGGTTTCATGCGCTGGGTGTCATGCTCGCTGCCAGGGGTTTCATGCGCTGGGTGTATTGCTAGTTGCCATGGGTTTCATGCTCTGGGATCCATGCTCATTGCCAGGGGTTTCATGCACTGGGACGGGTGTCATGCTCATTTCCAGGGTTAATGCTAGTTGCCTGGGTAATGCTCGTTGTCAGGGTTGTGTACAGCCAGTGCCAGCCAGCCAGCTCCCCTGCCCACCCACGCGCTCCCCCTCCTCCCTCTCCTTCCTGTCATAGATGCTACCTTCATAGTACTTCGACCTAGAGGTGGAGTTTCCGGAAATGATGCGCTGCTTTGTGACATAATGATGCAAATGCGTAATTTCGCAAAACCCCGCCCCCAGAGCGGAGTACTATTGACAGGGAGGAGGGGGGTAGTGACAGAAGTCTGGCCAGGAGAAAAGTGTTGTGGCACTGGTATCCCCTAACAATAGCCCCCAGCAGGGAGTCTACCACATCATATGTACTATTTATATATACCAGTTACCAGTGTGTCTCCTGCCTAGAGCCCACTGTATACACCATTTCCATACACTCTGTATATAGCATTTACTTGTAAAAAAAAAAAAAAGCGATGTCTTTACAATACCTCCCAACATTGGGAGATGACGAGGAGGGACTCCTTTGTGTGGCAAAGCTGCTCGCGACCTATAGAGAGGGGGTTTGGCTTCTTGGGAGTGTCGCGACCGCGAGCCATTCCCCCGTTTTCCATCACTGAGGGAGAATGGCCAGCCCCCAGACCCTTTGTCTCCCGTGAATAGACACTGTGCCCGTGCACACAGCGTCTATTCATTGCTGCGCAGCGAGTGACAGGTTCCATACCATAAAGTGTATTTCTAAGAATTCCATGTGTAATTAGAATTCTCCCCCTTTTTATATACAGTATGTACTGATTTGCAAAACTAAATTGAAAGGAAATAGTTCTGTGGCTGAAAGATAATCTTGTGGTTGCATTGTACCAAGATAAGAGACTCCTCAATCTGAGAGACAGTATAGCAGGAAGCATACATATACGGACCAGCGGGTTCATATTTTGGGCCATATTTAATAAACAATATTAGCAGGACATCCCCTGAAAGCAGCTGTGTACCCACAAAAATGAAGCGCCCTTGGGTTTTAACATGAAGGGACTGCAGCAGATCTCCAGTATCTGCCGATGCCCCTCCATATCCAAGGGGGCTTCTGTGCAGTCAAATGTACCAAGCTCTGCAGTGCGAAGCATTCCAGAGCTTGCTCCAACCGCTAATGTTAGCTGAAGATGGGGTCCGTCCATAGTAGCCTAATGGCTACTGTAATGTATATTCCGAACGTCTATGCATTGGCTGCGACCACCCGAACCAGGAACCAGAGTATTAGCATGTGCTATCATACTGCTTCCTGCTCTTTATCATAACCGCTGTCCCAGCAAGACTCATTAAATTGCGCTGAAAATGAATGTGTTATCACTGAAGATAGCTGCGATAACCGATGAAATCAGGACAAAACTGCAAAATAGACCCCATATTTTACAGTGATGGAAAGATTTTGCAAGGGAAACATCACGGAATCCAGAAGTGAAAACATTCTGGCCTCTACAAATATGTCACTTTACTACACCAAAAGGATCATTTTGTTATTCTTTTCTGTTTATAATAGTAATAACATTCAGTGATATATTACTGCAGCATAGCTGTGGCTTGCAGGGCTTTGATAAGCCATTTACAAATGTTATTGCTTGTGGCTTCCGGAAGTGAAGATAAAATGAAAACAACGTAGACCACAAAGCAGATCCTCTTACTGGTAACACGCAAATGTCTTTTCAAATGATTACAATGTTATTGTTTAGTTCTCACCTGTGGCGGAACTAGAGAGTGGTGGGCCCAGGAGCAAAACTAATTTGGCCCCCCACCGACAAGCCTGCCACTCCCTCCCTTCCCGCTAAAGAAAAACAAGGCGTTTAGTAGGTTGATCTAAGGAGTGCCTGTGCTCCCTCCACAGCAGCATTTTCCCATGTGCCTCCTTGTGTACCCCAAATGTACCCCAAATGCCCACAGTGTCTCACTGACTGTGTGACTAAAGTGATGGATAAAGGTGGAGCCATGGATATAGCTTATCTAGACTTTAGTAAGGCTTTTGACACTGTTCCACATCGCAGACTGCTAAATAAACTTGAAAGTTTGGGATTGGATATTAGGATTATTGAATGGATAAGATCTTGGTTGAAGGATAGAAAACAGAGAGTTGTGGTAAATGGAGTGCATTCACAGGAGGGAAATGTTACCAGTGGAGTACCCCAGGGATCTGTACTTGGACCAGTGCTTTTTAATATCTTTATTGGTGACATTGCAAATGGCATTAAAGGGAAAGTATGCCTTTTTGCAGATGACACAAAGGTATGCAACAGGGTAGACACACCAGGTGGGGTAAAACAAATGATTGAGGATCTAGGTAGACTAGAGGAATGGTCAAGAGTGTGGCAATTACAGTTTAATGCCAAAAAATGCAAAATCATGCACTTGGGTCTCAAAAATCCAAAGGCTAAATATAGTATTAATGGCACTATACTGGAAACTACTGAGGAGGAAAGGGATCTAGGAGTCACTATTTCAGATGACTTAAAGGCAGGTAAGCAATGTAACAAAGCAATGAGGAAGGCTAGTCAGATGCTTGGCTGCATTGGGAGAGGAATCAGCAGCAGAAAGAAAGAAGTAATAATGCCACTGTATAGGTCATTGGTACGGCCTCATCTAGAATACTGTGTTCAATTCTGGAGGCCATATCTTCAAAAGGATATTAATACATTAGAAACTGTACAAAGAAGGGCAACTAAAATGGTGCATGGCCTACATCACAAAACATACCCAGAAAGACTAAGAAATCTCAATATGTATAGTTTGGAGCAGAGAAGGGAAAGGGGGGACATGATAGAAACTTTCAAATATATCAAGGGTTTTAACAAAGTCCAGGAGGGAAACATTCTCCAAATGAAGAGAAGCAATAGGACACGAGGACATGCACTGAGACTGGAGGGGGGGGAGGTTCAGGGGAAATTTGCGGAAAAATTACTTCACAGAAAGGGTAGTGGACAAGTGGAATAGCCTCCCATCGGAGGTGGTAGAGGCTAAGACAGTAGAGCAATTTAAACATGCATGGGATAGACATAAGGATATCCTTACAAAGAAATAAGGATCAATTAAGGTTAGAGATTAAAAAAAAAAAAAAAAAAAGGGGCAGACTAGATGGGCCAAGTGGTTCTTATCTGCTGATAAAATTCTATGACATGATCCCTCCACAGCAGCGTATTCCTATACCGCACTACATTCCTCCATATACGCTACACTATGTGATCCATGATAATTGTTCCCCATAGTTAATTCCAAGGGTGACAACAGACCCATCTTTCTGCCCCAAGGGCTCCCTCGGCATCCCAATACCAGGGACCACACCAGGCACATACCCCTGCAAAGCCCCACTCCTTATTTAAGGCAAATAGGTCCTGCATGATGGTCTTGCATCTGGGAGTTGTGTGTGAGGTGTCCCAAAACTTCAAACACACACACACACACACACACACACACACACACACACGCCAGGCAACTTGACCCAGTAGCAGTTGCTACTGACTGCTGTCACGGTAACCATGCAATGTTGCTTTAAGGGGAGGAGTGGGTAGAAGAAGGGACTGCCTCCCCTTCCAGCTTGGTCCACAGCACAGTCAGTAGCTTTGCAGCTTAGACACTGGTGGCCTCCAGCACTGTGCAGCAGTGAGCTGCAGCATATAGACTCAATGTGACTCACTGTGATGCTGTCAGATCCGGGCCCCTTAACTACGATAGGGCCCGGTGCAATGCACCGACCAACTGCACCAGCGGTATATCTGCTGTTGGTTCCCACTGTGTCAACTGAAGCCTGTAATAAGAAAATAATATCCAAGCGTTAATAGATGGATTATTGATTTCTGGGAATGGAATAAATGTGGTAGTGGGAAGAGAACATTTTAAGCTGGAGCTACAGCTTTTTAACTTCTGCTGAACTGGTGGCATAATTACACATCACATCAGTTTATTTCAGCAGATACAGGGCCTGATTCTGATTGGTAAGTAAAGCAAAAAAAAAAAAGTAAACTCTGCACCTGGGCAAAACCATGTTGCACTGCAGTTGGGGCAGATGCAGGCTTGCTGACTTTCAGGCTGCTCCTTCTGCGAGGGAGCAGCTAGGTCGGCTGAACGGGGGTGGGGTGCTCTGAAAAAGGGGGTAGTCTGAGGGCATGGAGACGCGATAGCGCCATTACGGCCACGCCCCCCAATATGCAATGCCCACATTACGGTATTGCAAAGCGAGGGCGGGGCTACAATGACACAATTCACAGCTGAATCCCTAGACCACTCACTATAGTGGTGGTGCAGGGGCTCCGGCCGACTTCGGGAGTCTTGCTTTACTTTCCGGTTGGACGGGAGTGACACCCGATTTTTGTGAGCCTCCAGGCCGATCCAGAAGAGTAGGCAAGTATTGGCAGTTGTAATAGTTGTAACGTGCAGACCTGCAAATCACGGCATTTTGTCCTGACATGAGAGCCCTGTAGCGTTCCTGGAAGTAGCCAGCAGTGTCTCCTCTACTGGAGAGGAGACACAAAAGTTGGCAAGTACGAGGTAGGACCCTTCTTCAGAGAGAGCTTGTGTTTTAGTAGGAAATTATCAGAGCTAAGAACAAGAAAGTGGTAGCAGTGGTGGAACTAGCGAGCGGTGGGCCTAGGTGCAACAAAATGCTTTGCCCCCTTCCTTTCCCTCTCATCCCGTCCAAGCTCACCCCAAACTCCAAATTAGGGATTATTTGCATGCTCCCGTAATTTATATATATATATATATATATATATATATATATATATATATATACAAAACTGAAGAAACTGCGGCACTCAGGGACTGGTAGAAAAGTCAATGTATTAAGCAATACAAAACATCCATCGACGTTTCGGGGAATCCAACCCCTTTCTCAAGATGTGCAAGTATCAAAAGTCTTAACCATTATATGATAATTGAAACTGTTTTTATTTACATTCTACATATGTACTACGGATCACAATGGCATCTGTGAACTGTTCTATCAGAATGCATGATGCGTTCCACTATGCATCAGAACTCAGAACGAGGCATGGACCATGAATTTACTGGACTAGAAGCCATCTATACACTGCACGTCCGCTTCCGGCATAAATTACATTGAGTGCGGGCCTATATGCGGTTCACAGGAGGAGTTCCTGGTCAACAACACAACAGACACCTGACGTAAGCGGACTTCCGGTTCCGGGATAAGGACGATGACGCAGCTGGAGAAGAAGATCTCACACGACACGTGCGCATTCCAGATGAGCACGATACCGGAAGTGGGGCGGAAATGCCGCACTCCGGCAATAGAAGTACAAACGTAACCTGCACATGCGCATTATAGACATGTCCGATACCGGAAGTGTGGCGGAAGTGCCGCACTCCAGTTTGATTATACGTTTTCTAAACACTTTATTCTCATCGTTTCATGAATCTTAGCATATTACTAGATATGAATGGTCCCCCATAGAGTAATGTATATTCATCCATGTATTCTTAACAATATATCTAGATACAAACAATTGACCTGTCCTGAAACAGGAAGTGACATCAGCAATTACTGACTGATTGTAGAGGGTATATATAGAGACCCTATCCCAGCACACCAGTTCCCCTTGAAGAAGTCATCAGGACGAAACGCGTTGGGCTCTCCCTCTGTGACCCTCTACCTAAAAGTTAAGACTCTCCGTTATTTATTCTAGTTATTGAACATCTATTACTTATTTATATATTTATATATTTATTTCTGTAGCTTTTGGTCTTAGAAACTTGTCTATGTGTTTTTAGAACACAATCCACCCCCTCCTCCTACTTTTTTAAAACAAATTTTTTTTTTTAGCATTATACATTTTTTATTATCATTCTATTTGTATTTTATCTGTACCAAATAAATTTGTATATCTTATTTTATTATATACATGGACTGATACATATTTTTAACACACCGGTGGTCGCCAGAACCCTTATACCATTTTCTCATAAACCATCACTACAGTAAATTACCACTACTGCATACTTAAGGGACGGCAGACGCCCAAAATCTTTGGGAGTGTTTATAGTTGGGTGTATTTACAACATTTGTGGCGCTTGCACATTCTCTATCTTATTTATTTTATATATATATATATATATATATATATATATATATATATATATATACAAAACTGAAGAAACTGCGGCACTCAGGGACTGGTAGAAAAGTCAATGTATTAAGCAATACAAAACATCCATCGACGTTTCGGGGAATCCAATCCCTTTCTCAAGATGTGCAAGTATCAAAAAGTCTTTTTGATAGTTGCCCATCTTTAGAAAGGGGTTGGATTCCCCGAAACGTCGATGGATGTTTTGTATTGCTTAATACATTGACTTTTCTACCAGTCCCTGAGTGCCGCAGTTTCTTCAGTTTTGTGTCAATACTCCTGAGGGCACCGGGGCGCATTGCCACTTGTGGGAGTGCTGGGCTGTTTGTGCTATATATATATATATATATATATATATATAATGTATAGATAGTGGTATATTATTTAAAAAATGGCATTGCAGGCCACGCAGGTGTGTGTGTGTATATATATATATATACACATATATATATATATATATATATATATATACATATATATATATATATATATATATATATATATACACATACATATACAATATTCAGCGGCACTCAGGGATGCAGAGTACAGAAGGTCATAACAGGGTAGAGATACACATACAGATGGGATCCGTTCAGGTTTAGGATGTGGATGTGTCCTAGATTTAGGATGTGGAGAGGGGGTGATTATTTGGATGCAATGGGGGCACTGTGCTGGAGAGGATCTGGTGAGGGTGACCTGCTCAGGGCCAGGGAAATGGATAACTAGCAACAGTGTCGTAACTAGACATATTAGCGCTGTGTGCAAGAAACGGCATCGACGCCCCATCCATCCCTTTATGTAAAACAGGGTAGTGCGTGCCGTAGGTGTTGCGGAAAAAAATCTAGGGGCATAGTTTCACGGGGAAGGCCACAAAATAATACCAATTCATATTACGGTGCACAGTAGTCTCCATTATTCAAATTACGCTGCACAGTAGCGCCACTACACCAGGTAGAGCCCCTTTTTACACATTAAGACAGAGTTCACTTTTTAAACATTATGGCGGACAGATTCCCCTTTTTACACATTACGGCAGACAGCGTCCCTTTTTACACATTACGGTGAACAAATTCCCCTTTTTACACATTACGGCAAACAGATTCCCCTTTTTACACATTACGGCATACAGAGTCCCCTTTTTTACACATTACGGCAGACAGCGTCCCATTTTTACACATTATGGCAGACAGAGTCCACCTTTTACACATTACGGCAGACAGCGTCCCCTTTTTACACATTATGGCAGACAGCGTCCCCTGTTTTCACATTATGGCAGAGAATTACCCTTTTTACACATTACGGCAGAGTCCCCCTTTTTACATATTACGGCAGACAGCGTCCCCTTTTTTTTTACATATTACGGCAGACAGCGTCCCCTTTTTTTACATATTACGACAGACAGCGTCCCCCTTTTTACACATTACGGCAGACAGAGTCCCTTTTTTACACATTACGGCAGACAGTCCTCCTTTTTTACACATTACGGCAGACAGTCCTCCTTTTTTACACATTACGGCAGAGAGCGTCCTCTTTTTACACATTAGAGCAGACAAAGTCCACCTTTTACACATTACGGCAGACAGCTCCCGAGTCCCCCTCCCTCCTCCTCTTTCTCCCCGTGGCTGCATCCCTGCGCTCTGCTGCTCCTCTTCTCTTCATTGGCCCGCAGCACACAGTGGCAGGTGGCATGTAATGAGTCAATTTGACTCATTACATGCCGCTGGCTTTGGGCCCCTTGCACTGGTGGTAGTTCTGCCACTGAGGGCTAGACATAGGTCAGAGGCAGATCTTACAGGAAACAATGGAGAATATTTGAATATGGATGTAGGCATGATGGTGTTGATGTAGTTAAAGCTGAGGAATTTATGTCATTATTGATGATGAGTGAGATCTGAGGGGAGTTGGTGACTCTGAGAAGAGAAGATTATACACTCTTTCTGAACATGTAGAATATTAGCATTGTTTAGAGATCCAAATGAAAAGAGGAGAAATACATTTGGGCATACTGGATAGAATAGAAGAGAAGCTCCTGGGCATCTTCTGGGGGATACCTGAACACACACAAATGCAGGATCATTGTGATTGAACATGCATGCTGTCTAAATGTCTAATATAACTAATCCGTTTGGCTAGTAATGCTGTAGACAGAACTTTCCCCATTCTTTCAATGTGCCTGTCATAATCATTGTTTATTTCTAATCTGACAAACAAAACTAATCACACAGAGACAGAACAAGGACATACAAGGTTTAAGGAAAATGTGCAGGTGTGAGACATATAATAATAGGGAGAGCCCTGCAGGTTAGAGCTTACAATGTAGAGTTCCATATGATGTAATTGTTACTGCACTCTGGGCCTGATCCAGAGGTAAAGTTGTTGCAATGCCGATGTTAGTGCAATAGAGCTATTATTTGCTACTGCGCATAGCAAATAGTCCTGAAAACCTCTACGACGCATATGTTCCACTGGGCGGGATGTACTAAGCGGAAAATGCAGTAAACCCCCTGTTTACCGCATTTTCCTGATGTACTATCCCCCGGCCGCCAGGTCAGCGCCGCGGCGGGGTTCGCCAGCTTTAGCTGGCGATAGTCCATAGAAGCCTATGGGCTTCTCTCCGCGGCGCTGTGTGAGGGATCCGATCGGATCCCTCCCAGCATGCCCTGCGGCCACCCCCGTCACCCCACGCATGCGCAGACTGACTTCTGGGGCCGAATCCCGGAAGTCAGGCTGCCGCTGTGCATCACGGAGGACAGCTCTTATCGGAAGAGCTGTCCTCCGCAATGCTGATCGCATATGTTAGTACATATGCGATCAGCATCGTGGCGCAGGGCGGCGCAGGGCGGCGATGTACATTAGTACATCCCGCCCACTATCCCCCGGCCGCCAGGTCAGCGCCGCGGCGGGGTTCGCCAGCTTTTAGCTGGCGATAGTCCATAGAAGCCTATGGGGTATTTGCAATTTGCGGCGAATCGCGGCAATTTTTCGGCCGTTTTTTAATTCGACACAATTCGACCGTCTAATTTCGGCAAGTGGGTGCCGAAATTGACCATATTCAATAAAAAACGGATTCGACAGTCCCGCTGATGAAAAACGGCCGATTTGACGGATTTTGTTCCATTTTAAAAAAACGGGTAAAAACACGAAAAAAATTGCGTGGGGTCCCCACTCCAAAACATAACCAGCCTCGGGCTCTTCGAGCCGGTCCTGGTTCTAAAAATCCGGGGGGGAAATGGACAGGGGATCCCCCGTATTTTTAAAACCAGCACCGGGCTCTGCGCCTGGTGCAAAAAATACGGGGGACAAAAAGAGTAGGGGTCCCCCGTATTTTTTACATCAGCATCGGGCTCCACTAGCTGGACAGATAATGCCACAGCCGGGGGTCACTTTTATACAGCGCCCTGCGGCCGTGGCATTAAATATCCAACTAGTCACCCCTGGCCGGGGTGCCCTGGGGGAGTGGGGACCCCTTCAATCAAGGGGTCCCCCCCCCAGCCACCCAAGGGCCAGGGGTGAAGCCCGAGGCTGTCCCCCCCATCCAAGGGCTGCGGATGGGGGGCTGATAGCCTTGAGAAAATGACAAGAATATTGTTTTTTCCTGTAGTACTACAAGTCCCAGCAAGCCTCCCCGCAAGCTGGTACTTGAAGAACCACAAGTACCAGCATGCGGGAGAAAAACGGGCCCGCTGGTACCTGTAGTGCTACTGGAAAAAAAATACCCAAATAAAAACAGGACACACACACCTTGAGAGTAAAACTTTATTGCACACCTGCCGACACACACATACTTACCTATGTTGACCCGCCGACTGCCACGTCTCCTGATCCGACGATCCGGGGTACCTGTGAATAAAATTATACTCACCTCAATCCAGTGTCCAGATATAAATCCTCGTACTTGGCAAAACAAATAAACGAACACCCGGACCAGCGGACTGAAAGGGGTCCCATGTTTTCACATGGGACCCCTTTCCCCGAATGCAGAGACCCCCCACGTGACTGCTGTCACAGAAAGGTCTCTTAAGCCAATCAGCGAACGCAACGTCCTGGCACTCTGCTGATTGGCTGCACGTCTGGCTGTCAGACAGCGCATCGCAAAGCCTCTCCATTATACTCAATGGTGGGAACTTTGCGTCAGCGGTGAGGTCACCCGCGGTCAGATAACCCCACCGCTGACGGCAAAGTTCCCACCATTGAAAGTAATGGAGGGAGCTGTGCGATGCGCTGTCTGTGCTCACACGCGCATACAGCCAATCAGGTGAGTGCAACGAAGTAGCGCTTCCTGATTGGCTGAAGGGACCTCTGTGACAGGAGTCACGTGGGGTCCCGGCATTCGGGGAAAGGGGTCCCATGTGAAAACATGGGACCCCTTTCAGTCCGCTGGTCCGGGTGTTCGTTTATTTGTTTTGCCAAGTACGAGGATTTATATCTGGACACTGGATTGAGGTGAGTATAATTTTATTCACAGGTACCCCGGATCGTCGGATCAGGAGATGTGGCAGTCGGCAGGTGTGCAATAAAGTTTTACTCTCAAGGTGTGTGTGTCCTGTTTTTATTTGGGTATTTTTTTCCAGTAGTACTACAGGTACCAGCGGGCCCGTTTTTCTCCCGCATGCTGGTACTTGTGGTTCTCCAAGTACCAGCTTGCGGGGGAGGCTTTCTGGGACTTGTAGTACTACAGGAAAAAACAATATTCTTGTCATTTTCTCAAGGCTATCAGCCCCCCATCCGCAGCCCTTGGATGGGGGGGACAGCCTCGGGCTTCACCCCTGGCCCTTGGGTGGCTGGGGGGGGACCCCTTGATTGAAGGGGTCCCCACTCCCCCAGGGTACCCCGGCCAGGGGTGACTAGTTGGATATTTAATGCCACGGCCGCAGGGCGCTGTATAAAAGTGACCCCCGGCTGTGGCATTATCTGTCCAGCTAGTGGAGCCCGATGCTGGTGTAAAAAATATGGGGGACCCCTACTCTTTTTGTCCCCCGTATTTTTTGCACCAGCACCAGGCGCAGAGCCCGGTGCTGGTTTTAAAAATACGGGGGATCCCCTGTCCATTTTCCCCCCGGATTTTTAGAACCAGGACCGGCTTAAAGAGCCCGATGCTGGTTATGCTTTGGAGGGGGGACCCCACGCCATTTTTTTCCGGGATTTTACCATTCCATCTAAAATAAATAAATAAATAATTTAAATATATAAATAATACTTGTGCCTCTCAAAAAGACAAACCAAGTACCTAATCCCTTCTAATATAAATAGATATGCTATTACCAATAAAAAAAACATGTTTTAATTTTTTTTTATTAGATTCACCCACCAAAGTGTGACGGATTGAAAATGACGAATTTACTGTCTAAAAGCACTGTTGTCGAATTTCCAAACTTCAATTGAATATACTTTTGTCGAATTGCCGCATTTGGACCATTGCAGAAAAGTCGAATTTGACAAATGTCGAATTTCAAAAAGTCGAATTTTTAAAGTCCGTTTTTTTGACGGAAAGTACTGAATTGCATTGTCGATTTTTTTTTTTGGCGAAAAAGTCCAGTTTTTCGACAATTTCGGGAATTCGACCGCAATTGCATATACCCATTCGGGCTTCTCTCCGCGGCGCTGTGTGAGGGATCCGATCGGATCCCTCCCAGCATTCCCTGCGGCCGCCCCCGTCACCCCGCGCATGCGCAGGCTGACTTCTGGGGCCGAATCCCGGAAGTCAGGCTGCCGCTCTGCATCGCGGAGGACAGCTCTTATCGGAAGAGCTGTCCTCCGCAATGCTGATCGCATATGTTAGTACATATGCGATCAGCATCGTGGCGCAGGGCGGCGATGGGCGGCGATGTACATTAGTACATCCCGCCCATTGAGTGTGCACAAAAACCACTGTTGGTTCCAGCAGTGTCTTCTGGGTCCGACCGTTATGTCTGGATGACTTTTGGCAAATCCTGAGCAACTTCTGGTGGAGAGTATTACTAACCCTAACCCCCTCTCCCACATCCGTACTCGTATGTGCAAAATCCTGGTTGTAGATGCAGATCATCTTTGTGAGTTCAGTGAGTCTATTAAAGTGATGGCCCCAGGTTCTGGCATTCCAACTGTCTCTGACAGCCACCAACATTACAGCATACATGCCGACATCCTGGCTGCTCTCTCCGGGAGAGAGCAGCCAAGTCGGCTCAGCAGGGGGGCGGGGTTATGACACGGATAGGGGGCGGGGTGGAGGCAAAACAGGGGCGGGCGGAGGCGGAACAGGGGAGGGGTTATCTCGGCACTTCATCTAAGCCACGCCCCCTGCTATGTAATGCCGCGATTACCAGCATTATACAGCAGGGGGTGTTGCTATGATGACGCGATTCAGCAAAAATGACAAGAATATTGTTTTTTCCTGTAGTACTACAAGTCCCAGCAAGCCTCCCCGCAAGCTGGTACTTGGAGAACCACAAGTACCAGCATGCGGGAGAAAAACGGGCCCGCTGGTACCTGTAGTACTACTGGAAAAAAAATACCCAAATAAAAACAGGACACACACACACCTTGAGAGTAAAACTTTATTGCACACCTGCCGACACACACATACTTACCTATGTTGACCCGCCGACTGCCACGTCTCCTGATCCGACGATCCGGGGTACCTGTGAATAAAATTATACTCACCTCAATCCAGTGTCCAGATATAAATCCTCGTACTTGGCAAAACAAATAAACGAACACCCGGACCAGCGGACTGAAAGGGGTCCCATGTTTTCACATGGGACCCCTTTCCCCGAATGCAGAGACCCCCCCCGTGACTGCTGTCACAGAAAGGTCTCTTAAGCCAATCAGCGAACGCAACGTCCTGGCACTCTGCTGATTGGCTGCACGTCTGGCTGTCAGACAGCGCATCGCAAAGCCTCTCCATTATACTCAATGGTGGGAACTTTGCGTCAGCGGTGAGGTCACCCGCGGTCAGGTAACCCCACTGCTGACGGCAAAGTTCCCACCATTGAAAGTAATGGAGGGAGCTGTGCGATGCGCTGTCTGTGCTCACACGCGCATACAGCCAATCAGGTGAGTGCAACGAAGTAGCGCTTCCTGATTGGCTGAAGGGACCTCTGTGACAGGAGTCACGTGGGGTCCCGGCATTCGGGGAAAGGGGTCCCATGTGAAAACATGGGACCCCTTTCAGTCAGCTGGTCCGGGTGTTCGTTTATTTGTTTTGCCAAGTACGAAGATTTATATCTGGACACTGGATTGAGGTGAGTATAATTTTATTCACAGGTACCCCGGATCGTCGGATCAGGAGATGTGGCAGTCGGCAGGTGTGCAATAAAGTTTTACTCTCAAGGTGTGTGTGTCCTGTTTTTATTTGGGTATTTTTTTTCCAGTAGTACTACAGGTACCAGCGGGCCCGTTTTTCTCCCGCATGCTGGTACTTGTGGTTCTCCAAGTACCAGCTTGCGGGGGAGGCTTTCTGGGACTTGTAGTACTACAGGAAAAAACAATATTCTTGTCATTTTCTCAAGGCTATCAGCCCCCCATCCGCAGCCCTTGGATGAGGGGGACAGCCTCGGGCTTCACCCCTGGCCCTTGGGTGGCTGGGGGGGGACCCCTTGATTGAAGGGGTCCCCACTCCCCCAGGGTACCCCGGCCAGGGGTGACTAGTTGGATATTTAATGCCACGGCCGCAGGGCGCTGTATAAAAGTGACCCCCGGCTGTGGCATTATCTGTCCAGCTAGTGGAGCCCGATGCTGGTGTAAAAAATATGGGGGACCCCTACTCTTTTTGTCCCCCGTATTTTTTGCACCAGCACCAGGCGCAGAGCCCGGTGCTGGTTTTAAAAATACGGGGGATCCCCTGTCCATTTTTCCCCCGGATTTTTAGAACCAGGACCGGCTCAAAGAGCCCGAGGCTGGTTATGCTTTGGAGTGGGGACCCCACGCCATTTTTTTCCGGGATTTTACCATTCCATCTAAAAAATAAATAAAAAAATTTAAATATATAAATAATACTTGTGCCTCTCAAAAAGACAAACCAAGTACCTAATCCCTTCTAATATAAATAGATATGCTATTACCAATAAAAAAAACACCAAAAAAAACATGTTTTAAATTTTTTTTATTAGATTCACCCACCAAAGTGTGGCGGATTGAAAATGACGAATTTACTGTCTAAAAGCACTGTTGTCGAATTTCCAAACTTCAATTGAATATACTTTTGTCGAATTGCCGCATTTGGACCATTGCAGAAAAGTCGAATTTGACAAATGTCGAATATCAAAAAGTCGAATTTTTAAAGTCCGTTTTTTTGACGGAAAGTACTGAATTGCATTGTCGATTTTTTTTTTTGGCGAAAAAGTCCAGTTTTTCGACAATTTCGGGAATTCGACCGCAATTGCATATACCCCTACGGGCTTCTCTCCGCGGCGCTGTGTGAGGGATCCGATCGGATCCCTCCCAGCATTCCCTGCGGCCGCCCCCGTCACCCCGCGCATGCGCAGGCTGACTTCTGGGGCCGAATCCCGGAAGTCAGGCTGCCGCTCTGCATCGCGGAGGACAGCTCTTATCGGAAGAGCTGTCCTCCGCAATGCTGATCGCATATGTTAGTACATATGCGATCAGCATCGTGGCGCAGGGCGGCGATGGGCGGCGATGTACATTAGTACATCCCGCCCATTGAGTGTGCACAAAAACCACTGTTGGTTCCAGCAGTGTCTTCTGGGTCCGACCGTTATGTCTGGATGACTTTTGGCAAATCCTGAGCAACTTCTGGTGGAGAGTATTACTAACCCTAACCCCCTCTCCCACATCCGTACTCGTATGTGCAAAATCCTGGTTGTAGATGCAGATCATCTTTGTGAGTTCAGTGAGTCTATTAAAGTGATGGCCCCAGGTTCTGGCATTCCAACTGTCTCTGACAGCCACCAACATTACAGCATACATGCCGACATCCTGGCTGCTCTCTCCGGGAGAGAGCAGCCAAGTCGGCTCAGCAGGGGGGCGGGGTTATGACACGGATAGGGGGCGGGGCGGAGGCAAAACAGGGGCGGGCGGAGGCGGAACAGGGGAGGGGTTATCTCGGCACTTCATTTAAGCCACGCCCCCTGCTATGTAATGCCGCGATTACCAGCATTATACAGCAGGGGGTGTTGCTATGATGACGCGATTCAGCAAGAATCGCGTCATTGACTGCCCGGACCGCCCACTTTACTCACTTAGGGGCAGGGGGGCCCCTAAAAAATCGGGAGACTTGCCTGCTCTTCCGGGGGGAGGGGGGGGCGGGAGGGTCACCCGATTTTCGGGAGCCTCCCGCCCATTCCGGGAGAGTAGGCAAGTATGCATTGCAGAGACATTAAGAAATGTATGTCTTTGTTTGCTCTATTCTGCTTCGAGAGAGGTGCACTTATCAGTGGTAACTTCATAGGGTATGAAAATCAGGAAGTGAGAGTTCTCCTGTTTTTTTTTTTTTTTTTAAAGCAGCAATCATTTACATGGCAAAATCAACCTTCTTTTCCATGTAATTGTTTGCCACTTAAAAAAAAACCCAGGAGAACTCTCTCAAATTCTCCCACTTCCTGATTTTCACACCCTGTTACATTCCCTCCCAAGTGTAAATGTCTGACCAACAACCCTGGTGCTGGACATCTTAGATCCTTTCTCTAATTTACTACTTTCATAATGCTTTTTCTGTTCCTAGAGAAGTTCATTCATCTGTTGTTTTAAATGGCGATGTCTCATTTGCAGGAGATAGAATGGTGAAGCTATGAGGGCTATTAACACATGATTGCCCATTTCATGTACATTCTGTTAGTTTTAATTTCTAAATTGGTTTCAAATTTCAGACCTTAGCTGCTTCTTTGGCCCCATGTGTAGGGGCAAAGACTCAACTCGTGCCCCCTCTTCCCTACCTCCCCTGTAGATACAAGTGACGCTATTCTACATGACAACCATAAAATACACAAAGCATTGCAGAGATCACCATAACGGATCAGAAACTCCCTGACACGTGAAATTCGGCAGGCAAAAAGGCAGTTCTCCAATAAGCTGACAAACAACCTCTCAACCATCGACCCCGCATCAGTGTGGTTAAGCATGCAGGCCATGACTAGCTACAAGAAACCCCCAAACCCCACTGTCATACAGTAAAATCTGGTAGATGAGCTGAATAACTTCTATTGTAGTTTCAAGAAGGAAGCCCCCAGTCTCAGATCTACCCCTGATCTGAACACAGTACCCCCCACTGTGCAGCTCTGCGGGTAGGCAGGTAGAAGTAATATTAAAAAAAGCCAAACCCAGGAAAGCCACAGGCCCAGACGGCGTGTCGCCATTTGCCCTGAAGACCTGCGCTGTCTAGCTTGCCCCCATCTTTACCAGGATCTTCAACACCTCGCTGTAGACATGTAAGGTTCACTCCTGCTTTAAACGCTTGACCTAAATCCCCTCAAAACGGTTGATGGTAGTGGACTTCAGAAGGAAACCTGCTGCCATGCTCCCACTCGTGATTGCCGGCACGTGGTGTTGTGGGTCAACTCCTTTAAATTCCTAGGGTCAAAAGTATCCCGTGACCTTAAATGGGGACCAGACATAGTCGCCATATTAGGAAGGCACAACAGTGAATGTTCTTTCTAAGGCAACTCCAGAAATTCAATATCCCGCAGAATCTACTGCACATCCTTTACACAGCCGTTGTGGAGTCTGTCCTATGCTCATCAATCACAGTCTGGTATGGAGCTGCCAGAGAGTATAAATAGACAAAGGCTACAGAGGGTGGTGAGGACAGCTGAAAAGATTGTCGGGACTGATCTCCCCACTGTTCAAGACCTATACCTGTCCAGAGTCAAGAAGCGTGCAGGGAAAATTGTGGCAGAAAAGCTGCATCCTGGCCATGACCTGTTTGAAATGCTCCCATCAGGCAGGTGTTACAGGTCCATTCCCACCAGGATGGCCAGAACCACTAAAAGCTTCTTCCCACTAGCTGTTCATCTACTAAACGATGTCTAAAATGTCTGGTGCTACGTACTGAGATGCAATTCTACACAGTATTCCCATAGTAAAGCATGTTATGAATGTACAGTATGTATACTACATGTATGTTACGTATCACGTTTGTATCTCCCCTTTATGTTGTTATTTGGCGATGCATTGTAACTGCAAACAATTCCTAGTATACGCGAGTATACCTGGCCAATAAAACTGATTCTGATTGAATACATTGAGCATTGTAGTGACTGCATAAAATTAGAGATGAGCGGGTTCGGTTTTACTCAGATTTACTCGGGTATTTCGGGTTTTGCTTATCGGCTATCCAAAACGCGTGACATCCGTGATCCAATAAGATGCCGTTTCGAGCCCCGAGTAAATCAGAGTAAAACCGAACCCGCACATCTCTAATTAAAATGCAGAGTATCGTAGTGATTGCCATATAATACAGAGAACATCGGTGTCAAACATGCAAAAAGCAGCAGTGACCACAGTGTAATACAGAAGAGTGTGACCGCAATGTAATCATAGAGTATTTTTGATTGTGGTACAATATCATTACCTCATCAAAAATTAACCCAGGAGGTTCTCAAATGCAGTCCCCAAGGCACCCCAAAGGTGCAGGTTTTAGGTATATCCATGGCTCAACACAGATGGTTAAATCAAATTGACTGAGGTGCTAATTAACTCACCTGTGGCCAAGCATGGATATGTGAAGCGGTTAGCATACCGCTAGTCGGGATCCTGGCGATCACAATACAGGCGCCAGAATCCCAACAAGTGGTGAAACGCAGACGCCAGAATACCAGTGACAGAGGCTATTCTCCCCCTGTGGGTGTCCATGACACCCATGGAGGGAGAATATAACCTGTAGCAAGCATGTGGCAAATGCAGCGAGCCCGCAAGGGGCTTTCTAGTGCTCGTCCTGCTGCCAGCATACTGGTGGCCAGGATGCCGCTGTCAGTATACTGATGGCCGGCATCCCGGCCACCAGTATATAATACTGATTCCATGGATATACTTAAAACCTGGGCCACTGGGGTGCCTTGAGGATTGTGTTTGAGAACCTCTGAACTAACCCTTCCTCAAAACGTATTAACTACTTAATCATCATCTTAACAACCCCATTCAATGTCATTAATATAATTAACCCCTTTACAATAATTATCTACATAATACCCATTATTAAAAAACCCCAACATCATCAAATAATTCCATCTATGTACATTAACCCCCTAATTCAGTCTCATAAAAAAAACTTCATTTCAACTGATCCCATTAAATCTTTAACCCCTTCCCCCCTTTACTTAAAATACATATCATAATCTAATAATACCTACCTACAGTACTTACCATAATATATTAATACCTCATAAAGTGTATTAATACATACCATAATCTATTCCCGTTCCCTTCCCCTATCTTACCTGTTGGTGTTTGTTTGTATTCCTCTCCTGCTACAGCCACACAGCAGCACTCAGGAAGCAGCAGCCTATCAGGCAGGTCCTACTAAGGCTGCTGCTGCTGTCAGTGAGGAAAAGGAGCCATACAGAGACAGGGGACACAGGGGCTGTGTAGCCTATTGCTGCAGATCATGATTCCTGGCATGGGTAACTTTTTGCTGGCCTGCCCTCTCTCCTTTCTCTTCGTAATCGCAACAATACCCCGTTCCCTTGCTGGTGTGCCCTCACTCTGCCACTTGTGGCACACCCCCCATTACCACCACTTCCCCATCTGCACCCCTACTGATTAGGTGCTACTGACATAGAAATTGACTATATATAAAAACATTTTCTTTATCAGGACTAAAACAGGATATATTTACATTATAATTCTAGAATAAGGTGTAAAATTGTAATCTTATTTCATTGCAGACACTTTGGGATTGATGCAGAGTTGGAAGTAAAAATTAAAAAGTAGGGAAAAATAGCATATTTCCACGCATATGCAAAGCTGTATACATCTGGAGATGCGTACACCTCAGCATGGGTAGATATGTGCCTTATTTCCTACCAGTCCTCATCATCAGCCTGTACTTGCACCTGCATTATATATTACGAATCTGTTAGTCTCTGCATTCTCACATTTGCATGCAGAGCAGATTCACTGATTTACATTCAACTCTACATAATCGCCCTTAGTAACATTTTTACCTATCTACCTTAATTAATTATATGTCTTTCATCTCCAAAATCACAATACAGTAAATTGATTTAACACTTTTAAGGACATAAGTACTGTACTATAGATAAGTGCTACACACAGGCATTCGGGGTTCTCCAGACCAGCACATTGTGTTTCGGCAATGGAAAGGGAGGGTCTCTTCCAAACATTACAGGTTATCTTTATAAACTTTAAAGGAAATACAATTTAGTAGACTTTTAAGTATAGTCAGTCTTGTACTGTGAAGAGGAATAACACTTTATACCAGGAATAGACCTGCACTACAGATCGGAATCTCAGTAGAAGTAGCAATTCCTACTCTCTGGCTGAGTACTCACCTTATATCTAGAGTGTGCTTCTCCAGCTATTGCCGCAATACATTTACCTTTCTCTGTTATCTAGTGACACTGGCACATGTATTCCAGAAAGTGGACTGTTTGGGTTTATGATCAGTGTGACTGCTATGTTAGGTAAGTGTCTCTTATAAAATGAACTATTCAACCCTTTTTGATACTTTAGATATACCAGCTATAAAAAGGGAATCAGTATGATATCCCGACTGTCGGGATCCTGGCAGCAAGGGCGTAGCTACAATAGGTGCAGGCAGTGCAGCTGTTATGGGGCCCAGAGCTGAAAGGGGCCCACCTTCCCTGTCAAAGTTACATATGTTATATACATTTCTTGCCATTGGGTGATACGTAGGGGTCCTTTCAAACTTTTTCCATGGGGCCTGCAATATATCTAGGTATGCCCCTGGAACTGCTCATTGTAGTGTGGAATGAAGTGAACTGGAGGGCATTTTTTAATATTATTTAATAAGAATCGGGCACTGTAATGAGGCACAATATGAACAGGGAGCACTATATATCATAATGTGACTTGGGGATACTATGCGGCATAATGTGTACTGGCAGCTCTGAAATGTGACATAGGGTGAACTTAAGCTCTACTACGATTCATAAAGAAACTAGGGCACTGCTATGGGATATAACATTAAATAAGGCTCTACTATAGTTCAGAAAATGAACTAGGGCACTATTACAGGGCATACAATTAACAACTGCTGCAGAGAAGTGTCTCCATAGAAGCATTGGGATGGGACCCCGTTCAAAATGTAGCTATGGGGCCCACAAAGTACTGGCTACGTCCTTTGGTCGCCATACTAATCTATTCTCCTTGGGTGGTGGCATGGACCTCCGGCATTTCACTGGGTGTTGGGATTCAATGGTGGGTATCCTGACTGGTGGGATAATGACAGTTGGCAACGTGATTGCCTCCCATAAAAAGATATACATGGAAAATTGTCTACAGACTATTCGCATTTATTTTGGGGAATATTTTTTGAAATGTAGATTTAAATGTATTTAAATGACTATGTTATAATTTTCTTATGTGTTTGTCACATCAGGTGCTGCAACAATGTATGCCAGATATAGGATAATTCAGGAACAGAATTCTAGAGGCACGTTTATGGGCAATTGGTTCAACTTGGCATCATTGCTAATTGGAATACTTGGCTGTATCGGGATGGGCATTGTGGCTTCCTTTCAGGTGAGCAGTATAAAATAGGTTGTCAATGGTTTATACATACCTAACAGCATACATGTGTGACAAATATACCTTTCATGTATCAGAGTCATACGTACTTACTGTGCCTTGTTGCGATGGTGTTCCGATGCTGTTTCTTAGGCCTCTTGCAGCATTAACATATTTTCGCTTTGCTGCTGTGTGCAAAAAAAACGCTGCAATGCTAACTGCGTCCATTCCTGAATCGCCTCCAGTAAAACCAGCCCCTACTCTGCAGATGTCTAACAGTGGATTTATTTATGTACTCTGTAACTGGGCGCTGCGGATTCCTTGTGGCGCTATATAAATAAAGGATAATAATAATCATTTGGGTGGCTTAATGAAAGAGGGAGATACCTTGCACTGCACAGAGGAGACATCGGTGTGCAAAGAAGCTGCCTCTCCTGCCTATGACTTAGGGCCTAATTCAGACTGGATCGCTGCAGCGGCAGTGATCGCAGTCTGAAGCCCTTTGCGGAGTGCGCACGCTAGGCTGCGCAGGCAGGGAGCTACTCGGTGGCTGCAAAAGCATTGCTGCCGTGTGATGCTTTTGCACCCATGCGGGGTGGACTAGCCCTGCGCTGGGCGTCCTCCCGCATGTCATAGTAAGTGATCATAGATGTGCTTAATTTAGCACATCTATGATCAGATCTGAATGACCCACTTAGCCCAGTACTATCTGCCTGTAAACTGTGTGGCAGATGACACCAACATGTTCTGAGTCGCATGCAAGACCAAATGAGGCCACATCATTCAGTTATACACATCTCCGTCATTTCTCTTTGGCCGCTAAAAGACCATTTGTGGATGGCAACAATGTGAACACACAAAAAAATCCATTTTGTGGGTATGTCGGGGTGTGAAGCCAGAGTCAGGGTGGGTACACATTAGGACGACTGGCTATTGGACATGTGGTCGGGGCAATATCCCTTCACCCTGCACCGTGCGGATTGCTGGTACACACTAGCCCAATGAACGAATTTCATTCCAGCCTCCATTACACTGCATCGGGTTGCATCTAATATCTTCCGCTAGACCTTGCAGCAAAGCCGACCAAAAGATAACGCATTCAACCCGCGGGTGGGTGCAATAGTGTGTACACACTGTACGATGAAGATGATTTGTCATGCCGATACAGCAAATCATGCAGACATCGTGCAAGTGTCCCCACCCCCTTACTTACTATTCTGAGTTGTGCATATGCACTGAGGGCACCAAAGCCAGATAGCTCTTCTGCACCTATCATAAGGTAGTGCCAATAACAATGATGACAGATGCTCCCACGGATGGAAGATTGGGGCAGTGTGATCATATAACTGTGTATGACAGTCTCAGAATGTGTCATAGTCGCATTAGTATTCTGATCGCAGCGGGCATCCAGAATTATGAATTTGACGCAGCTGGACCCTGCTCTAGCAGAGGTGGGGCTTGGAGCATAAGAGTGTTCCAAGCAGTGTGAGTAGGGACCTGAAGCACAGCACAGATTCCTATCAGGCTTGTGATGTACTGTACTCATATTTTTTAATCATTGTACGTGTTATTAATCTGCAAGGGAAGTGTGAGTTACGTTGATCTACAGTACTTCAGCATCTGCACACACCTTTCTTTTTATTCATATGTTCAGATTGAGGGGGAGATGTATCAAGCCTTGGAGAGAGATAAACTGGAGACATTGCCCATAGCAACCAATCAGAGGCAGTAATTTTTCTAGCACAGCCTGTAAAATGAAAGTTAGAAGCTGGATGGTTGGTATGGGCAACTGCTCCACTTTATCTCTTTGCAGGATTTGGTAAATATCCCTCTGGTGCTAGAATCTTCAGGGAGTCAGCGAGAGCAGCGATATTGTCACACACAGCCCGGCCTCAGAGAGATGGCTAGACTTTTCATGGAGTAAGGAAGATCAGTGATCACGTCACACACAGTCCGGTCTCAAGGAGATTGCTAGACTCTTCATGGAGTCAGGGTGATCAGTGGTAACGTCACAGTCAGCCCGGTCTCAGGGAAATTGCTAGACTCTTCTAAAGCCCTGTACACATGGGGGAAATGTGTGCTGAGCGATCAGGCACAGACCGCTCAGCACACATCTCTCCCCCTGCTCAGCACATCGCTGTCGCCGGCACCCTGAATACGGAGCGATCCGTGTTTAATTTCCTAGCAATCTAGTCAAATTGCTTTAAATTTAAGCTCGGATCTCTCCGTGTGTACACCCCTATAGAGTCAGGAAGATCAGTGATAACATGACACACAGCCCGGCCTCAGGGAGATTGCTAGACTCTTCAGGGAATCAGGGAGATCACCACTATCTCAGGGAGTCTCCCTGAAATTCAGGAAGAGTTGGCAAGTATGCTTACAATTCCACAGTGCTGTTCTGCAGAACTCTGTGTCTTTCTGCACCTTGCCTTGCAGAGGCATCTATGGGAGCACAGGAGGGTGGGAATGTACCTTGATGTGTGTTGGGTGGACCATCTAGGCGCCCTGGTGCAAAACACAGGAATTTTGCAATGAGCTTAAAATTTGAGGCACACAGTGTCTGTATATTGCTTCTTACAGAAATACAGAAAAATGATTGTACGTATTACAACTTGTAGGTCTTTATATTGCCTTAGTTTTATTCTTTAGATGTATAAGGGCCCATACATCAACCACCGATCGGCACAATTTTGCGTTTTGCCGAAGACTGTGAAAAAAAAATTGGCACTATCAAAAATGTTAGTCAGACCAAATATGGGGGGTCATTCCGAGTTGTTCGCTCGGTAAAAATCTTCGCATCGCAGCGATTTTCCGCTTAATGCGCATGCGCAATGTCCGCACTGCGACTGCGCCAAGTAAATTTGCTATGCAGTTAGGATTTTTACTCACGGTTTTTTCATCGTTCTGGCGATCGTAATGTGATTGACAGGAAATGGGTGTTACTGGGCGGAAACAGGCCGTTTTATGGGCGTGTGGGAAAAAACGCTACCGTTTCCGGAAAAAACGCAGGAGTGGCCGGAGAAATGGGGGAGTGTCTGGGCGAACGCTGGGTGTGTTTGTGACGTCAAACCAGGAACGACAAGCACTGAACTGATCGCAGATGCCGAGTAAGTCTGAAGCTACTCAGAAACTGCTACGAGGTGTGTAATCGCAATATTGCGAATACATCGTTCGCAATTTTAAGATGCTAAGATTCACTCCCAGTAGGCGGCGGCTTAGCATGAGCAAATCTGCTAAAATCCGCTTGCGAGCGAACAACTCGGAATGACCCCCATGATCAGAATCGTTGAGTTAAGGATTTCCAATATGTTGCATTTTGCCGATCAATGGAGACTGGGGATTGGGGGAATCGGAATGGAAATCAAGGAATTGAGCAATGGATGATGTATGGGCGCCTTTAGATAACCTTCATTTTATACCTGCACAGTAAAAAGAGGGTGGATGAAGAAACAAAAGTGCTGAAGGTTACAGTTCATGGCATCCTATGTAACATAGAACATGTAAGATGCCCAGTGCTTCTCTTGATGATACTTGGTGGTACTAATTACCATCACCGTTTTATTATGGTCTAATTTTGAATCCTCATAACTAGTTCTCACTGACAATGCCTAATGAGTACAACAATGCAAAACCATATACAAATTGCAATCTGTATCAGAGAGGATGTCTATTAGGGATATCCACTGAAATGCTCACCATTGGTTTTCCCCATCGACGGTGTCATCAGTACTTCTCATCTATGGCAGGAAGCCATAGCTAGTAGACCATCATTGGTTTGAACCACTGGTGTGCATCACTAGCTGGGGACATGTGAATGTGGCAGTCGAATAAGAGAAGGCGGGTGGGGTGTGACAGGAACTGGACTAAGCGATGTGCACCATACAATGGGGTTAAAAAAAACATTGCCTGTCACCATTGGATCACAGACATCGATAGGGGAGAACCATCAGACTGTCGCCATC
The DNA here is from genome assembly GCF_028390025.1 of Pseudophryne corroboree. Classification (NCBI taxonomy): domain Eukaryota; kingdom Metazoa; phylum Chordata; class Amphibia; order Anura; family Myobatrachidae; genus Pseudophryne; species Pseudophryne corroboree. The sequence goes on along the minus strand of NC_086449.1, from coordinate 568,588,503 downwards.
AATGCCAAACCATTGACCATAGGTGGCAACCATTGATGGTTGGTAAATATCGATGGTCAATGGCCATCCCTAATGTCTATTGCTTTATCCAAACTGCAGGACGAGAAACTTAAGGAGTAGGGTTTATTTCCTGCATATGGTAAATGTAACAAGCAGTTAAATACATTTTTATAACAAATTCAGTAATAACAAATACAACAGCGGCATTTGTGCCTTTTAAATATTAATCATCAATTTGGTTGAATGCTCAGATTATGCTTGTACTGTACACAAAAATATCAGCAAGAAATAGGTGTGGAGCTATTCAATGTTGAAAACTTTCTGCCAACTCTTCTCTCTTGTTCTTTTATGTATATTGTTTCCTCAAAATAAAAAGTTAGATGTAAGGGGGTATATGTAATAGGGTCATTGCTGCCAAGAGGTGGGTGGTACTATTTACCCAGGCCTGCTGCCAGCCCCCCATCTGTCATCGCAACAGTTTCGTTCTCCAGCCAGCACATGCTGCTGTGTGATGGCTAGGCTCTGGTGGTGCTGGGAGGCTGCTTCTGCTTAGCAACACTCTCTTCTGCCTGTGTGGGGCAGCAATTACACTGATTGCGCCCCCTCTGGATTTTCCCCTGGCTGAGGGGCGAGATAGCGCTCCCCAAAATAGCGCTCAGCACCACTGAAAATATATATATTTTTACATTCATTTGTATAAGGGAGCATGACCACACCACCCGTGATGAGGCAAACCCCCCACCCCCTCGGAAAATGTACCTGGGCCCGCCACAGCTCTCTACACCCCCTGAATAGGGACCACGTTTGCCATATTTTTAAAGCGGCAATAGTCTTTAAGGCAGAACCAATTTGATTTTGCCTTGTTAATGATTGGCGCTTTAAAAATTCTTGGCTGTCATCCCGCACCTCCGGCAAACTCGGACCCTATTACATATACTGTACCCCCTGAATTTCATTCCATATACCTTTGAGAAAGATAGCTGTGACTGTTAGGCAGCCTCTATAAGGTAAATTAATTCTACCCTAAATATAACAGAAACTGGCTCCTACACTTAAATACAGCTATACAATAACAGCGGTAGTGGAACCTGTTGGCTAGATGTTTAGAAGGAAGGCATATAAACAGTATGTATTTATGTAGAAATAGACCAACACTATTGCGCTTCTATAAGTGAACCAGACAATCTGCTACAGAGGGAGACTGCCCATGTGTTTGGGTGTCAAGACAGCTAAACAACAGCTTTGTTTTCTGCTCTGTTTATTCCCTGAGAGGGAAGGACTTATTCTTTTCATTTCAATCAAGTAGTATAAACTGAAAATGTCCAGTATAATCAGTAATTCACATACATACTCATTGTTACAAACTATTTACTTTCCAAAGTTTCAGAATATTTTACATGTACAGTGAGCCTAAAAAAATAGTGAAGGTACTTTCCTTTTCCAAGCTTCAGATGACTTCTGTAATGTGAGTGTGTAAAATCAGAGGATGTGTCCTATATGTCGCTTCCCATGATGCCCCGGTAATTGCACATTACCACTTGTGGCTTTTGATCCCAAACTATTCCAGACTATGCAGGGGTTCCTGGACCTAACTGTAGGGATCCATCTAGCTGGCATAAGTAGCCACAAGCAGGCATGGACTATCCCTGAGAATCCGTTTCCAGACCCATCTTAGCTAATTCACCATGTTAGGAAGTAATTATATACAGTAAAAGTACAGCCTAGTGTTATTTTATCCATGTTGGGCCTGATTCTGAGTCTGATACATAGCGGGTGCAAGTGCGGAGGGCTGTGGCAAACAGACTTGCCACCTTTTGCTGATGCGAGGATCTGTCCGTCATCATGAGTATGGTCATACCGCCCACTGTTATTCCATAAGCGGCTGAAATCATCACCATTAGTATAAGCTAACAGCTACCCCTTACTGGGTGCAAAAGATCTGTATGAATTGAGCGTCCCTTCTCCGTACACATACCTGAAACTACAGTAGCATGGCAGTCTCGAACACTCTCATCACACTTTAGGTGTGTACACACGGTGAGATATTTTTTTCGATTTTGACTATATAGTCAAAATCGCAAGAAAAGTTAGTGCAGATCGCAAGGTGAAAGTCACCTTGCGATCCCAATTCGATCCCGATGCGTGGTCCCGCCAGGTCGGCATCGCAAGAAAAAGACTGTGCAGGCAAGTCAATCCTTGCTAGATCGGTGTACTATCTAGTTCATCTCACATGTCAATGACATCTCACATAAGCCAAAATCTCACATAAGCCAAAATCATAAGCACACATATGTCCATATCTCAAGAAAAGTTAGTCAAAATCTGTGGTGCTGGGCTCCGGGGAGTTCAAGGGGAATAGCATAGTCAAAATTGGCCATAGCAAGGATCTCACTGTGTGTACACACCTTTTCACCAGACAGATCTTGTCCATGCAATCGCATGGTTGCCACCCACAAACACCACTGTCATTGACCTAGAGATCTCCTCCGCAGGGAGTGTATGAATGCTGCAGCTCATGCACAGTCTATACCTGCATATGGCGCATTCACAGTCTATTGATAACCGCTATAAAATCAGGTATGTTTGGTGCATAAGTACGTGTATGATAAATCCGGCAACAATAATATCCTATTTTTTAAACTAGATTTTTGACATCAGATAGCAGCAGTAAAGATATATTTAGGTGCCTGGGACTGATGTGAATGATTATGTAATCTAAAGTGCTGTATAATATGTAGACATAAGTAATTGCTTGTGGATTGCCCTGGCACACTTCAGCTCAGAAACCTACTTTTGCTTTCGATGACTTTTTAACTCCTTTATCTTCTAAACCCTATTCATTACAAGTTAATTCACCATTAAAGACTATAAAAAACAGTAAGTCTATTCATCATCACTAAATGTATACAAAAGCAGGTGAAAATGAACGTGTATACCTACTTTTGTAGAAATTGTCAGTGCCATTCATTAAATAAATAATGCAGGAGAAATCTCAGATATTCCCTGCTGACTTTCACTCCCGATCTGGCCAGACACTAGTATGGGGACCCAAATTCATCTCAACTGCAGGAACATTCACTATCTGCAGATGGTGTTTGTTCCCGGACCCCGCTGGCTTGCCTATTGAATGAAGGCCCATTTGCAGAGAGGGATGCTTTCGGGTCCCTCCACCACTGCCCAGCAACTTCCGCCAGATGTCATGCATGCGTGAACCCACGGTCACATATGCGCAGTAGTACTGCCGTAAGCTAAATTTCACTGCTACTAAAGTAGATTTTTGGATCAGCTGTCTCCACGCCGGATCAATGATGAATTGCTCCGGCACCCGCAGCAAGTTCAAAACTTAATTATGGAGGGTGCCAGGTCTCCGATAATTGACATAATGAATAGGCTCCTGAGAGCGCTATATTCCAAACCTATAACATCTAACTGCACAGAGAACCTGAATCCACAACACGCTAAATGCTGTCATGACCACAATCCATCATACCGCTACTCCTGCCCTGTAGATTGCTGTATTATAACGACTGTATGTGAAGGGAGGCAGCTCTTGGATTTGGCAGAGAGCTGCAATGAGCTGGTAAATATAAGGTAGTTATACTGTTCATATATTGTATTCATATTATAGTAATAGTATAGAAACATTCTGCACTAACTTGCATGTTTACGTTACCTTTCAGGAAACCGCTGTTACAACGGTCCATGATGTGGGAGCCCTCCTAACATTCATCTGTGGTATCATGTATATTTTCTTACAATCTATTATCTCTTACAAATCCTGCCCACAGTGGAACAAGAAGGGAACCTGCCATATACGAATGACCATTTCTGTGGTATCAATAATTGCTTTATTTCCCAGTATCCTTTTCAGGTTACATAATCTTTTCTTAAAGTTAACTTAAGGCAGGTACACACTACCGGACGGCGGAACGGCGGCGATGGACGATTATATCGTTGAACGATATAGCGTTCAACTACAGTATATAGTGCATACACACTGAACGTTATCGTCAAAGTGACGTCATCGCCGCCATTTCTGAACATGCAGCTCAGTCCAACATTGACGGGTTGAGCTGCTTGTCAGCTCAATATTGATGAACGCTGAGCAACGTGCGGGAGCGCAAATCGTCCTTCAATCTGCCCCCCATACACACTGGCAGATTTCAAGCTAAAAATAAACGATAACGACATAAATGTCGTTATCGTTTATTTTTTATGCAGAAATCAGCTAGTGTGTAGGTCCGGTTAGAAAATAAGATTTTGGAATATACCTATTTTGTCATTATGTAATTATGCTTTCATTCTTTAAGCAAGTTTTGTGCTTTCCCCATGTAAGGACTGTTGGGCAAAATAAATGACTATTAAAGTAATTCTGATTAATCTGAAACACAAAAAAAGCTATTTGTAGCAAAGCAGCTTTGGTAGTTCATTTATTGAAGTAGAATTTAACACAGACCTCACACTTTATCAGAATCTTGTAGGTGGACATACATCTATAGAATAATCTTAATGATCTACTCAATACTATAATAAAATATCGTGGCAGACCTAATATTAGAGTATAATTGTGATGACTGGCCTCAAATGATATAAGACTGGACTATATACCTTTTCACGAATAATGTAGATAAAAACAACCACAAAAATTCTACTGGGCATCCCAGCAAATCTTCCAAGTGATACAAAATATTACTATCATGTAACGCCATAGATGTTGGAGCCGAAGGGGCGTGGGGGGTGTTGCAATATTTGGGATGCACCAGTCAACATACTGGGTCACACTAGTGTTACAACGGGCAGTGTCAGGATGGAGATAATCCCCTTTCTGGTTACTCCCCCCCTCCATCCAGTTACTATGGGCTGGCCCATCCTCTGGGACCAGCCCTGCACCTTTCTCACTTCATATGTTCTTCCCCTCTTCCCCCTGTATCCGCTCCCGCCCTCCTATATAGATAGAAAAGAATATCTAGAGTCCTATGACCTAAATGAGTCCTCGCTCATCCGACCCACTATTGCTAATAATCATTAGAGATGAGCGGGTTCGGTTCCTCGAGATCCGAACCCCCCCGAACTTCACCCATTTTACACGGTTCCGAGGGAGCCTCGGATATTCCCGCCTTGCTCGGTTAACACGAACGCGCCCGAACATCATCATCCCGCTGTCGTATTGCATATAAAGAGCCACGCGATGCCGCCATTTTCACTAGTGCATTGGAGATGATAGCGACAGGACGTGGCTGCATTCTCTCAGTTTCTGTGTTCAGTGTGCTGCAAATATCTGTGCTCAGTGTGCTGCAAATATTTACGTTCTCTGCCTGAAAACGCTCCATATCTGTGCTGCATTGTAGTTGTGCGCAGTATATAGTAGGAGGACAGTGCAGAATTTTGCTGACCACCAGTATATATATATATATAGCAGTACGGTACAGTAGTCCATTGCTCTACCTCTGTGTTGTCAAGTATACTATCCATATCTGTGCTGCATTGTAGTTGTGCGCAGTATATAGGAGGACAGTGCAGAATTTTGCTGACCACCAGTATATATATAGCAGTACGGTACAGTAGTCCATTGCTCTACCTCTGTGTCGTCAAGTATACTATCCATATCTGTGCTGCATTGTAGTTGTGCGCAGTATATAGTAGGAGGACAGTGCAGAATTTTGCTGATCACCAGTATATATATAGCAGTACGGTACAGTAGTCCATTGCTCTACCTCTGTGTCGTCAAGTATACTATCCATATCTGTGCTGCATTGTAGTTGTACGCAGTATATAGTAGGAGGACAGTGCAGAATTATGCTGACCACCAGTATATATATATATAGCAGTACGGTACAGTAGTCCATTGCTCTACCTCTGTGTCATCACGTATACTATCCATATCTGTGCTGCATTGTAGTTGTGCGCAGTATATAGTAGGAGGACAGTGCAGAATTTTGCTGACCACCAGTACATATATATAGCAGTACGGTACAGTAGTCCATTGCTCTACCTCTGTGTCGTCAAGTATACTATCCATATCTGTGCTGCATTGTAGTTGTGCGCAGTATATAGTAGGAGGACAGTGCAGAATTTTGCTGACCACCAATATATATATAGCAGTACGGTACAGTAGTCCATTGCTCTACCTCTGTGTCGTCAAGTATACTATCCATATCTGTGCTGCATTGTAGTTGTGCGCAGTATATATAGTAGGAGGACGGTGCAGAATTTTGCTGACCACCAGTATATATATATAGCAGTACGGTACAGTAGTCCATTGCTCTACCTCTGTGTCATCAAGTAAACTATCCATATCTGTGCTGCATTGTAGTTGTGCACAGTATATATAGTAGGAGGACAGTGCAGAATTTTGCTGACCACCAGTGTATATATATATATAGAAGTACGGTACAGTAGCCCATTGCTCTACCTCTGTGTCGTCAAGTATACTATCCATATCTGTGCTGCATTGTAGTTGTGTGCAGTATAAAGTAGGAGGACAGTGCAAAATTTTGCTGACCACCAGTATATATATATAGCAGTACGGTACAGTAGTCCATTGCTCTACCTCTGTGTCATCAAGTATACTATCCATATCTGTGCTACATTGTAGTTGTGCGCAGTATATAGTAGTAGGACAGTGCAGAATTTTGCTGACCACCAGTATATATATAGCAGTATGGTACAGTAGTCCATTGCTCTACCTCTGTGTCGTCAAGTATACTATCCATACCTGTGCTGCATAGTAGTTGTGCGCAGTATATAGTAGGACAGTGCAGAATTTTGCTGACCACCAGTATATATATATATAGCAGTACGGTACAGTAGTCCATTGCTCTACCTCTGTGTCGTCAAGTATACTATCCATATCTGTGCTGCATTGTAGTTGTGCACAGTAAATATAGTATGAGGACAGTGCAGAATTTTGCTGAAAACCAGTATATATATATAGCAGTACGGTACAGTAATCCATTGCTATACCTCTGTGTCATCAAGTATACTATCCATATCTGTGCTGCATTGTAGTTGTGCGCAGTATATAGTAGGAGGACAGTGTAGAATTTTGCTGATCACCAGTATATATATATATATATATAGCAGTACGGTACAGTAGTCCATTGCTCTACCTCTGTGTCGTCAAGTATACTATCTATATCTGTGCTGCATTGTAGTTGTGCGCAGTATATATAGTAGGAGGACAGTGCAGAATTTTGCTGACCACCAGTATATATATAGCAGTACGGTACAGTAGTCCATTGCTCTACCTCTGTGTCGTCAAGTATACTATCCATATCTGTGCTGCAGTGTAGTTGTGCGCAGTATATAGTAGGAGGACAGTGCAGAATTTTGCTGACCACCAGTATATATATAGCAGTACGGTACAGTATTCCATTGCTCTACCTCTGTGTCGTCAAGTATACTATCCATATCTGTGCTGCATTGTAGTTGTGTGCAGTATATAGTAGGAGGACAGTGCAGAATTTTGCTGACCACCAGTATATATATATATAGCAGTACGGTACAGTAGTCCATTGCTCTACCTCTGTGTCGTCAAGTATACTATCCATATCTGTGCTGCATTGTAGTTGTGCGCAGTATATAGGAGGACAGTGCAGAATTTTGCTGACCACCAGTATATATATATATATATATATATATATAGCAGTACGGTACAGTAGTCCATTGCTCTACCTCTGTGTCGTCAAGTATACTATCCATCCATACCTGTGCTGCATTGTAGTTGTGCGCAGTATATAGTAGGAGGACAGTGCAGAATTTTGCTGACCACCAGTATATATATATATATATATATATATATATATATATATATAGCAGTACAGTACAGTAGTCCATTGCTCTACCTCTGTGTCGTCAAGTATACTATCCATATCTGTGCTGCATTGTAGTTGTGCACAGTATATATAGTAGGAGGACAGTGCAGAATTTTGCTGACCACCAGTATATATATAGCAGTACAGTACAGTAGTCCATTGCTCTACCTCTGTGTCGTCAAGTAAACTATCCATATCTGTGCTGCATTGTAGTTGTGTACAGTATATATAGTAGGAGGACAGTGCAGAATTTTGCTGACCACCAGTATATATATATATATAGCAGTACAGTACAGTAGTCCATTGCTCTCTGTGTCGTCAAGTATACTATCCATACCTGTGCTGCATTGTAGTTGTGCGCAGTATATAGTAGGAGAGTGCAGAATTTTTCTGACCACCAGTATATATATAGCAGTACAGTAGTCCATTGCTCTACCTCTGTGTAATCAAGTATACTATCCATATCTGTGCTGCATTGTAGTTGTGCACAGTATATATAGTAGGAGGACAGTGCAGAATTTTGCTGACCACCAGTATATATATAGCAGTACGGTACAGTAGTCCATTGCTCTACCTCTGTGTCGTCAAGTATACTATCCATATCTGTGCTGCATTGTAGTTGTGCACAGTATATATAGTAGGAGGACAGTGCAGAATTTTGCTGAAAACCAGTATGTATGTAGCAGTATGGTACAGTAGTCCATTGCTCTACCTCTGTGTCGTCAAGTATACTATCCATATCTGTGCTGCATTGTAGTTGTGCGCAGTATATAGGAGGACAGTGCAGAATTTTGCTGACCACCAGTACATATATAGCAGTACGGTACAGTAGTCCATTGCTCTACCTCTGTGTCGTCAAGTATACTATCCATCCATACCTGTGCTGCATTGTAGTTGTGTGCAGTATATAGTAGGAGGACAGTGCAGAATTTTGCTAACCACCAGTATATATATAGCAGTACGGTACAGTACTATAAAAAAATAGAAGGAAGACAGTGCGCTACCACAGCTGCTATCCGGGTAAACTAAAAGGAGTTTCACCACTCTCCACTTCCAATTAGACACACACAAACATATAGGATACCACTGAACCAGCGCTGCGAGGAGGTCAAGAAATTCGTGTTCATGCAATTTCCTTCTTTTGGCTCAATGTACCCAAAAAAAAGAAAATATAAAGGAACATCGTGTAGTACCTTCTAATAACAACAGATTTAATATCACAAAATCACATATAACAATTCAATAAAAATTGAAATAAAAATAGTGGTCAGTTGAAAAAAACCACTTTCTATCACTATGTTTAGACAGCAATAGATGTGTTGGCATTCAATGGTGGACTAAATCCTGAACAGGTAGGCAATGGGTAATTACCAAATGCAGGTCGAAAACTGGCATAACAGTTTAACAGACGTATGGACATCAGGCTTCCCAGCTGCAGCAGGAGAGTTCCTCTGGTGTCTGACCGCCTCCCTTCTTTGGCATTGATCGTACCACGACCTCCTTTCACAGGTATATCCACCGGGGCACCCACGCGTTCCGACCCTGCCTGGGTCTTTTTCAAGGTCAGCTCCCTTTTGAGAATGCCAGTTGTGTCTCCTAGTCCGGTTTAAAAATCCCTTCCTCTATTCCGATTGGTGCCGGGACCAATCGGAATAGAGGAAGGGATTTTTAAACCGGACTAGGAGACACAACTGGCATTCTCAAAGGGAGCTGACCTTGAAAAAGACCCAGGCAGGGTCGGAACGCGTGGGTACCCCGGTGGATATACCTGTGAAAGGAGGTCGTGGTACGATCAATGCCAAAGAAGGTAAGCGGTCAGACACCAGAGGAACTCTCCTGCTGCAGCTGGGAAGCCTGATGTCCATACGTCTGTTAAACTGTTATGCCAGTTTTCGACCTGCATTTGGTAATTACTGTCAAAGTCAGAAAAATATCTCTATACATGCTGCCATATTTGCACCTCACGCAGGTCCGCGCTGCGCATGCGTACGCTCTCCCGTGAAGGCGCATACCCGCAATAGCGTGCACCCGCGGGCGCACGGTATGCGTATTTACGGTAGAGTTTATGTAGTCATAGCGTGCGACTCATTCGTTACACATTTTCATAATTAATGTAGTTTATAGATCATGATCCCTTTAATGGTTCCTGAAAGTTTGGTTAATATAGAACGTCCCTGAACGGAGGAATCCCTCTTTGTATTGTACGAAGGGTCTAACAGGAATCATATAGCAGTGTTTGGTACCCATCGGAAGAGTATTTAATTAACAATATTCCGGTGTTGGTTTGGAGCGTATTAATCGCTCGTGCGGATAGTTATGGACATAAGAAGTTTATGTCCATTTCTATTATTTACTCATACTCAGGTATGCGGCGGGAAACCTAGTTTCCCACCCACCTGAGCTGTTTGAAATCGTTACAGCCCACCTGTATGAATTACCCAATGACCTTTTGTTATGATGCGAAGCCGAATTCCTGTGTCCAATGGACGACAAGATTGTAGGGACCATTGGATTGCATTGTGTGTGGAGCATAAATAGGCAGGCCGACCACATCCAGCTCTCACTCTTCAACGGTTCTCATTGCTGAAAATCGGGTGCTGGATGTCCAGGCGCATGCGATCGTTTCCCCTTGTGCGTAAGTTTTCTCTCCGTAATCATTGTCTTACTGTGAGCCAATTTCTCTCATCTCTTTCCATTTTTCTCTCTCTCTCCTTTCTCTTTTCTCTCACATCTCCCCTAGACTAGTATTGAATTGTATTAGATAGTATTGTATATTGGTTAGGAGGAATCTGTTATATTGTAGTGTATCATTTGTACTGTTATTCTCTTTTACAAGTATATTAGATATAATACAGTTAATAGGCTTTGGACCCTAAACCAGTATCTGTGTATTTCCTATAGTGTTGTGTTCACTTGAGCGTCGGTGACGCTCAAGCAGCTTTGTAGTTAGTCAGGTTACACAAGGTTGCACTTACACCCTGTATTCACATTAAGGTATTCTGTGTATTTCATTGGTAAAAGGTTTAGACATAAAGGTATAGCGTTGTGGGCGTCTGCGCCGCTGGTGATCTCCTCGTGGTCTCGAGCGTCCGCTACGCCATAGCGAATCATTTCTCTAGTCATAGCCAACAACGTGCTGTCCTGTGATCACTGGGCCGTGAGCGAACGTGACGCTTGAGCGTCTCGCCCACAGCTGAGCGATCGTTACGCAACTAGCGTACCCTTACGGTACTTCTTAAGTAAACAGCGTACAGTGTTCTTAGACTTCACTAAGGGTTGTTTATACGACAAAAGAATTTAGTATTGTCAATTGGGGACTCGTCCTGTCCTTCTCATATCTGCACTAGGTAGATCAGCAGACATTATCCCCCAGCAAAGGGTGGGAGGTTGTCTCGCAGTGCTGACGGGATAAGCGTCTGCTTCACTTAGATAAAGAGTGCTGAAGGAATCCGGGAACCGGAAGTAAGAACAAAACGCTTGTGTCTTTTAAAACTGTTTATTTCTCTTCTGTCTTGCGTATACACGCACGCATACATATATATCTGCATTTCTTTTTCAATTTCGTATATCACTATTCCTGTTTGCCAATTTTTATAGTTGATAGAAAGTGCTAAAAGAGATTTGCTGTTATTTCATAATAGAGGTAATAGTTAAAGTATAGACCAACACACGGCTTGTCTGGGAGATAAGGCAGTCAGTGTGGTGAGCGGTAGATGATCAGGGATCGTCTACATTGATAAAAGTATATTGTGTTACGGTGGATCTTTGCATTGCGTACACATGTCTCTAACAAAGACTAGCGTACGCAATCCAAAGGCAGACGCACGCAGCGTACATTACGCAACGTAGCATCCGGTTACGCCCACGTAGCTCAAAGTCACGAAAAGTCGAATTAGCGCAAAGCGATAATTAACGCACAGCGGTAGATAACGCGACGCAGTAAATAACGCAAATCTATTTTTGGAAAGTCTGAAATTTAGTTTAACAGATCCTGCTCCTAATTGGTAACACAGCTGGGCTGAAGAATAATTTCTGCGCAGAAATAGATATATAAATGAAAGTGTACATGTGTTGAGTGAGTGTGTTTTTTGTATACAAGTTTATACAACTTAGAGGTTGAACCAAAAGAAAACAGGTAGGACATACGTGTAAGTGACATACACGGTGGCTAAGGAGGCATCCTTGGTTAAATAATATTTGAGCATTAGAGTATAGCGGACCAGTACAAGACCAGGAGGTCAGACCAGGAGGTCGTACAGACAAGACCAGGAGGTCATAAGGAGACAAAGAGGTCCGCTATAAAGGTACAAGAGGCACAACCCCGGGGGTTGGTGCAGAACCCATATAGGCCATAAGCTCTTGCTGAAGGAATCGCGGCCGGAAACATCGATTCCACTGATCTCTCAGTACATAACAGGTAGTGCTTATGTACTGAACGATTGTACCGCACGTAATTGTGTGCAGTAGTTAGTAATCTGACCTAATACCATTAGAGTAAAGTGGTCACAAACGCTATTTGTACATTCTGACGTGATTTGTGTAATTTTTTATTTTTAAGGGAAGTTCGCTGGTCACTCAGGAACTATCTAACAACCCCACCTTTACTGGAAAGAGTAAGTGTCCTGCGGGTAACCCTCATATGTTCCAGTAAACAGAAGGTTCTTTCTGGTAGGGCCCTGTATCGAGTACGCCAGCACCATGTCGGTGTGATCAGGTCGTATTGGTCGAGGTGGGCGAGTGAGTGGGGTACTCGGTAAACCGCCACCGCCGGCCTATTTTGAATAATTTGGTTTGCTGTAAGGGTTCGCTGAAGACCGTGATATAAAGATCAAAGGAGTAGTAAGCAACACCTGCAGATTATGGGGGCCAATTGTTCAGGTAGGGGGCGATCAACCTCGGTTCGGGTTGATTCAGAGAACCGACCAGTCGGGTCGGCAAGATACATCATGTGTGAAAAATACGGAAGTCACACAGAGGTTTTATGTGATGAATGGGAGAGAATGACTGTACAAGACAGGGACAAATTCCCAAGAATAGGTAGCTTCAGTCCAGAAGTGTTACAAAATTTAAGGAGGAGGATATGTCTCATAAAATCAACAAAGAGACGAATTCAGCATCATGATTATTTACAGTTATGGCACCAGGAAGGTGAGATACAGAGAGGTTTGGCTCTGGCGGCGGGGGCTGGCCCTAACAGAAAATTGATTGCCACAGCCCCGCCACCACCATATATAGCAGGAGAGAAGTTGATTGCGGAGAGAAACGCACTGGGTTGTAAAACACAAACACTTAGTAACCCTGTAAATGTTAATGATGTTAACCAAGTAACTCATGCAATTATTAACCCGTGCAAGTTGTACCCTGTTTTGAACTTTCCTCAGGAGTGTGATCAAGAAGACGATTCAGCAACAATTTCAGCTCTCTCGCAGCCACTATAGCAGAGACCACAGTAGGCACAGCAACACCCACGAGATTAGCAAAGGCCCCTAGCGGAGGGATAGGTGAGGTCGTGTCAACGGGTAAGTACGGCACCATGCACTACACTGAAACAATCTCACCACAAGTTGTAGAATCTACACAGAATGAGGTTGTTAGAATTGCTCCTGTAAGGGTAATAGCAGTTCCCAATGGAAAAACAGATGTGTCTGGAGCCACTCCCATAAGGAACATTGCCATGTACACTCCATTTTCCCGAATGGAATTAAGAACAATAGTGTCCGAATTTCCTGACCCCAGGAAAGACTTAGTTGCTAGCCAAAAATACATCAGGGATCTAGGTAACACTGTAGAACCCAACCACAAAGATTGGCAGATACTGCTAAGAGCTTGTTTACCTTCAAATGTCGACTCAGTTCAATTCTTGGCTGATTGTGGACTAGATAAAGATGTACCGCTTTCAGACGTGTACAACAAGGATAATGTAAAAAGGATAAATTTACAGTTAAAGGAGTATTTCCCAGCCGTTGTTAAATGGAACAAGATATTCTCCATTAGACAAAAAGAGTCCGAAACGGCAACAGAATATTTCCACCGGGCACTATTAGAAATGGCAAAGTACACTGGAATAGAAGACATTAAGACCAACCCAAACCATCAAGAAGTAGCAGTATCTGTACTGATGGATGGTTTAAAGGAAACATTAAAGACTAGGGTCCAGACCACGCAACCATGTTGGCGAGGTCTGTCAGTGTCCACATTGAGAGAGGCTGCTATTGATCACGACAGAAACATCACTAGGCACAGGGAGTCGCAAAGTGATAAGTTGATGTCCGTAAGTATACAGGCGCTGACCACAAGGCAGCCTGCGTATGTACCACCGAATCCTGTGGGTAAGTCAAGTGTAATAACATGTTTTTCTTGTAACAAACAGGGACACTATGCACGAGACTGTAGAACAAAGATTGTACAAAGATCTTTTCAACCCCCTAGACAACGACACGACACACGACATTGGGAGCAGGGTCCACAGAGGCGGAGTTTTGAGCCACATACAGGAGAAACAAAAAGATATCCCCCGAACAGAGACTGGCATGCCTCTGGTAGTTCCCAACTAACTCCCTCACAAGTAGTTGCTGCCAGCGGGATTCAGGGAGGTCAGCATACCCAATAGGGGTGTGGCCATACCTGTAATCTGCAGCCAGTTAAATTGATTGCCAGTCTTGGAAGTGAACCAGAGATTGCAATCAACGTGGCTGGTAAAACTTTAAATTTTCTTGTAGACACAGGGGCGGCCAAGTCAGTGATAAATTCGACAGTGGGCATGAGAACCACTGGTAGGACAGTTCCAGCCATGGGAGTAACAGGAGTAGTCCAGCACTACCCTGTTAGCAAACCAGCCGAGATTACAATAGGGCCTTTGCATACCAAGCATTCCTTTTTGCTGGCTGCATCTGCACCAACTAATCTCCTGGGTAGAGACTTACTATGTAAAATGGGTTGCGTCATTTATTGTACTCCTGAGGGTGTATTCTTGGACATTCCTGAGAATCACGCTCAGGAAGTGCGAGACATGTTAGACTCCCCATCAAAATTAATGTCACATACCATTATGACAAATAGGAATCCATCCCAGGTAGAAGAGATGACATCTCAGATACCAGAGTCACTTTGGACAAAAGATGGACAGGACACTGGATTAATGGCGAACGTAGCTCCAGTAGTTGTACAAGTAAAAGATGGTAGGATAGCTCCAAAAATCCCACAGTATCCTCTGAAGCCAGAGGTGGAGTTAGGAGTTTTCCCAGTAATAGAACGCTTGCTACAACAGGGCATTCTAGTAAGAACGTCCAGCACAGCAAATAGTCCCATCTTCCCTGTTAAAAAGAGTGGGGGGAGGGGTTACAGGCTAGTGCAGGATTTAAGGGGGATTAACAAAATAGTTGAGAGTCAGTTCCCCGTAGTGCCTAATCCAGCTGTCATCCTAATGCAAATTCCTCCCACTGCCAAATTTTTCACTGTTATTGACCTCTGCTCCGCTTTCTTTTCGGTACCTCTGCACCCTGACAGCCAATATTTGTTTGCATTCACATACAGAGGAGTCCAATACACGTGGACTCGGTTACCCCAAGGTTTCATAGATAGTCCAAGTATATTTTCTCAGGCTTTGCATGATTGTTTACAGTCTTTCCAAACAGAGAGTGGATCAGTATTGATACAGTATGTGGATGATTTACTACTGTGTTCTGATTCATTGGAAGCATCCCTGAAGGATACGAAACAGCTCCTGTTTCATCTTTCAGACACAGGTCACAAAGTTTCCAAAGACAAGTTGCAATTATGCCAAACTAAGGTAAAATATTTGGGACACTGTCTAACACAAGGACTGAGACACCTGACCGCTGATAGAATCCAAGCAATTAGAGACATGACTCTACCACAAACCCAGCAACAGATCAGAACGTTTTTAGGAATGTGTGGGTATTGCCGTAATTGGATCCCAGGGTTTTCCATATTGGCGTTACCTTTGCAGGAAATGGTCTCCTCAAACAAACCTGATAGGATTTCGCATACTGACGAATCCGAAACAGCATTTGAGAGACTCAAACAGTGCCTAACGCAGGCGCCAGCACTAGGTATGCCAGACTATGGGAAACCCTTTGAACTATACGGAACAGAAAGTGCTGGTTGCGCAGCAGGTGTACTAACCCAAAAACACGGTGACGCCAGCAGGCCAGTCGCATACTACAGCGCTCAGCTAGACACGGTAGCGCGATCCCTCCCCACATGCTTGCGTAGCGTTGCGGCGATAGCATTGCTAGTGACAAAAAGCGAAGATGTCGTGCTAGGCCACAACCTCACAATCCATACACCACATGCGGTATCTGCCTTATTGAATTCTGCCCAAACCAGACACGTCTCATCAGCAAGGTTTACAAGATGGGAATTGGCATTAATGGCCCCAGTAAACATCACCATAAGGAGATGCAGCGCATTAAATCCTGCAACATTTCTCCCAGGTGTGCCTGGTCAGACACAAAGGGTGGAAGGTGAGAGTGATGGGGAAGGAGGATTTAATACAAAGGAAGATACACATGATTGTATGGAATATTTGACCCAAAATTTTACCGCAAGGCCTGACATCAGTGACAATCCACTGGAAGATGCAGAACTCACGTTCTACACTGACGGTAGTTGTCATAGACAGTCAGACTCGGGAGACTTGTGTACTGGATACGCAGTCGTAGATGACCAAGACACCATAGAAGCGGAACCGCTAGGCCCACCTCACTCAGCCCAGGTTGCTGAACTGGTCGCCCTAACCAGAGCATGTGAATTGGCTAAGGGTAAGTCAGCCAATATCTACACCGATTCTAGATACGCCTTCGGGGTAGTACATGATTTTGGAGCCCTATGGCGCCTCAGAAATTTCATGACGGCAGCTGGTACACCGATAGCGCATGCAGCTCATATAAAAAGGCTTCTAACAGCGATACAGGAACCCGACAGAGTGGCTGTTATCAAATGTAAAGCACACACATATAGCCAAGACCCAGTATCCCTTGGTAACAGCCGAGCAGACGAAGCCGCAAAGCTTGCAGCTGCTACCCCCATACAGACAGACACCACACAACTGATGGTATTTAATACCATCAACACACAGAAGTTGTGTGAGATGCAGAATTTGTGTTCCACACAGGAAAGAGCAGTCTGGAAGGCAAAGGGATATGGCCAGGAGTCCTCAGGGCTCTGGACGGATGGACAGGGTAAACCAGTGGCCCCCAGGGCATACCTTCCATGTCTGGCTGAAGCAGCTCATGGGCTGACTCATTTAGGCAGGGAGGGGGATGTGCAAATTGGTAAGAGCATACTGGTGCGCCCCAGGATTCTCCTCTCATGCGAGTAAAAGAGCAATGTCATGCCTTACCTGTCTGAGAAAGAATATTGGAAAAGCAATACCTACAGAACCATCCCATATCCCACCTGCCGGCGGCCCTTTTCAGGTAATACAAATTGACTTCATTCAATTACCCCCATGTCGAAATTTGAAACATGTACTTGTCTGTATAGATGTTTTCTCGAATTGGGTCGAAGCATTTCCAGCAGCTACAAATACCGCTATGTTTACAGCTAAGAAAATTGTACAAGAATTTGTGTGTAGATATGGTATCCCTAGGATAATCGAAAGTGATAGGGGTACCCATTTTACAGGTGATGTCTTTCAAGGAATGTGTAAGTTGATGGGAATTGATAGCAAGCTGCACACTCCGTACCGTCCACAGGCGAGTGCGAAGGTCGAAAGAGTGAACAGCACTATTAAAAATAAATTGAGTAAAGTAATGGCAGAGACAGGATTGACGTGGCCAGAAGCTTTACCCATTGTTTTGTATAGCATCAGAACCACTCCCAGGTCCCCTCTTAACCTGTCCCCTTTTGAAATTCTGTTTGGTCGACAACCGCATGTCATGATTAACCCTCAGGATGATTTGAAATGTAACAATGAAGTAACTGTAAAATACTTGATTAACATGAGTAAGCAGTTGAGGAATCAAAATGATAATCTGAAGTTGGTGATTCCTGATTTACCAGGTAGTAATTGTCATGACATTGAACCTGGGGATTATGTAATGATACAAAATTTTCTACGCTCAGGTTGTCTTATTGATAGATGGGAAGGACCATACCAGGTCTTATTGACTAGCACCACAGCATTGAAGGTTGCTGAGAGAGAGACTTGGGTCCATTCATCCCACTGCAAGAAGGTTGCTGATCCAGAGAAGTCCCGTGATAAGGAACAGACGGTAGAGGTTGTATCACTGGAGTGTCTTTTCCAGGAGGACTGAGGCGGCACCTGAGCCTTGAAGACCGAAAGCAGTTGTCGACTCCCTTCTCCCCTTTATTGTTTTTCTCCACTTCCCATCCCCTCTCCCTTGAAATTTCTTTTTCCCCCTTCTCATACTTCTCCATTTCCTCCTCAAAGATGGACTTGCCCCAAGAGACTGTGATCCGGATTTTCCTGTTGACCATGATGTTGACCAGAGCAGTCTGTTCCGGCGAGAGTACCATAGAGGTCGAAAGAGGTTCTGGAATGGGTTCCGATTATGATGATGAAGGCGTAGTTTTCCAAGATCAACCAAACCAACAAGCAAAGGCGAGTATCAGAAAACGATCCGATAGAAGAAATTGTGATGGATTGTTAGCTGAAGAAAACTGTATCTGTAGGCTTTGTGACAATTTGATTGAAGATGGATGCATAAAGAAATGCCAATCCAGTTTTAATATCCATATGGACCGGCATCCATTGAGTGACTATCACTCCTTAGTGGGTAACGTATTAAACCAAACAGATTGTTGGGTATGCTCTCAAGTACCTCAGGGTCATAGCAAATCAGGGCTAGTACCATTTCCTTTAACGTTAGGGGAGGTACTTGAGCTAAGTGGTGGGAGACCGGTGGACCGGAGGTTTAACATCTCCAGCCCTCCTAGTTTGAAGCTCCACCAATATCATGTGGATAGGTCCCTCTTATGTTTTAATATCTCCAATCCCCGTAAGCCGGGAAATTGGGAAGTGTCATGGAGCAACCTTACCATGACCTTTTCGCATAGAGCAGATAGAATGCCTACAGATACAGAGCTTGTACGCCACATAGCCAGTAGAGGAAAATCTTTCCGGTATCGATATACCTTAGGAAATAGGATTACTAGAGTTGGAGAGGTATCACCAGGATACTGTGCACATATCGTACAAACTGATACGTGCATTAAGCAGATGGAAGAATTAGGGTCAGGAGAGTTCACCTGGAAGGTGTGTAACATGGTAATGTCCTTCTCCGTCCCATATGTCCTCCCCGATGATGCATAATTCATATGCGGGAGAAAGGCGTACAAGTGGCTTGCCCCAAACTCTGAAGGATTGTGTTATATTGGAAAAGTATTGCCTGAAGTGATGACTGTAACACATGACAAAATGAAGGACATACACCGTGGTGCCCAAGCTCCTTATACTCACACCCATTACGAGCACCGAGTTAAAAGACAACTGTCAGAAAGGTTAGAGCATCCGGCCTCTGATCTTATCCATGAATCCACCGGGATTCAGGTTCTGGTAGCGTTAGATTTCACTCGCACCGCTCGAGGAGTGATGAATTATAGGTACATTTCCGCACTCGCCAATTTGTTAGATAATATCACTGAAATGTATGATGACACGTTTAGATACACTGGAAGAGAACTCCAAGCTTATAAAACAGAACTGGTACAGCATAGAATGGTTCTTAATTATCTTACAGCAGTAACAGGCGGATATTGTGTTACATTGGCAACACAGTACGGCATAAAGTGTTGCACGTATATCACAAATAGCACCGAGGATCCGGTAGAGGTCATAGACCAAAAGATGGACGACATTCTCCAATTGAAGTGGGAATTTCGTCGAAAACACAATCTCACCCTTGCTGCTGTAGGTAATGAGCTGACTGGTTGGGTGTCATGGTTGAACCCGCGAAATTGGTTCTCCGGTTTAGGAGACTGGGCTCAAGGAGTCATAATGGATGTTGGAAAGTTTTTACTATGCATCTTGGGTGTTGTTATATCCATTGGATTGATATTTAGATGCGGGCAGGCTTTAATGAGGTGCAAACAAAGTACAAAAGTGATGAGCTTGAGGAGTGAGGAAACCGTAATTAACCTGGATTTGATTTATGACCCAATGATAGAAACCAGGATGTGATGAAAATGCGATTATACGGTCCGTTTCTTTCACCTGTTTTTCTGCTTTTCTCCAAGATAACAAGACCCCCTTGGACGAGGAAGTTGACGAGACGCTATACAGACAATGGATGGACCAAAGAAAGAGTTTTGACCACTTGAGAAATGGACACTTGATGAACTTTGCCATGGATCCCCAGTTTCCCTAGTATTTTTAAACTCACGCTAGCCCAACATTTTTTGTAAATCTGATGGCACTGACAAAGCTTGTTGCTCATGCCTAAGGAGCAAAACAGCGCAAAGAAGACGACTTTCAACTGATACCGAACAAAACTTCGACGACAGATGTACATTTACCTGACATAGAATATCATTGCATTTTCCATAAGTGTTCTTCATCTTCATCTCTACAACCCTCAGGTAATAACACACATAGAATAGGGAATACAGGCACAGATATCAGCAATCACATATTCCCCCATTCATGTATCATCAACTAAAATGTGCTCCCCCTTTTGTTACAATCACAGCCGAAAAGAGCTCGGTAAAGTTTGACAGCCCATCCACAGACCCGTACCACGGGATAAGAAGGAATTCAAATGTATACTTCGCAATACCTCGAAGCTTGATTTACAACACGTACGGCACGATGATACATGACCCCCCCAAACATGGACTCATACACACATGCTTCTGCTATCTCACTAGGTCATACCCTCTTCACACCTACTCCTCTCTCCCCCCTACCCAACCATGGAAATGAATTAACCCCTGACATATATTTTTCTCCTTTTGAAATGTTTTAGAAGGTGGCAGTTATTATTGACTGCCAAAGGGTGGACTATCAAAGTCAGAAAAATATCTCTATACATGCTGCCATATTTGCACCTCACGCAGGTCCGCGCTGCGCATGCGTACACTCTCCCGTGAAGGCACATACCCGCAATAGCGTGCACCCGCGGGCGCACGGTATGCGTATTTACGGTAGAGTTTATGTAGTCATAGCGTGCGACTCATTCGTTACACATTTTCATAATTAATGTAGTTTATAGATCATGATCCCTTTAATGGTTCCTGAAAGTTTGGTTAATATAGAACGTCCCTGAACGGAGGAATCCCTCTTTGTATTGTACGAAGGGTCTAACAGGAATCATATAGCAGTGTTTGGTACCCATCGGAAGAGTATTTAATTAACAATATTCCGGTGTTGGTTTGGAGCGTATTAATCGCTCGTGCGGATAGTTATGGACATAAGAAGTTTATGTCCATTTCTATTATTTACTCATACTCAGGTATGCGGCGGGAAACCTAGTTTCCCACCCACCTGAGCTGTTTGAAATCGTTACAGCCCACCTGTATGAATTACCCAATGACCTTTTGTTATGATGCGAAGCCGAATTCCTGTGTCCAATGGACGACAAGATTGTAGGGACCATTGGATTGCATTGTGTGTGGAGCATAAATAGGCAGGCCGATCACATCCAGCTCTCACTCTTCAACGGTTCTCATTGCTGAAAATCGGGTGCTGGATGTCCAGGCGCATGCGATCGTTTCCCCTTGTGCGTAAGTTTTCTCTCCGTAATCATTGTCTTACTGTGAGCCAATTTCTCTCATCTCTTTCCATTTTTCTCTCTCTCTCCTTTCTCTTTTCTCTCACATCTCCCCTAGACTAGTATTGAATTGTATTAGATAGTATTGTATATTGGTTAGGAGGAATCTGTTATATTGTAGTGTATCATTTGTACTGTTATTCTCTTTTACAAGTATATTAGATATAATACAGTTAATAGGCTTTGGACCCTAAACCAGTATCTGTGTATTTCCTATAGTGTTGTGTTCACTTGAGCGTCGGTGACGCTCAAGCAGCTTTGTAGTTAGTCAGGTTACACAAGGTTGCACTTACACCCTGTATTCACATTAAGGTATTCTGTGTATTTCATTGGTAAAAGGTTTAGACATAAAGGTATAGCGTTGTGGGCGTCTGCGCCACTGGTGATCTCCTCGTGGTCTCGAGCGTCCGCTACGCCATAGCGAATCATTTCTCTAGTCATAGCCAACAACGTGCTGTCCTGTGATCACTGGGCCGTGAGCGAACGTGACGCTTGAGCGTCTCGCCCACAGCTGAGCGATCGTTACGCAACTAGCGTACCCTTACGGTACTTCTTAAGTAAACAGCGTACAGTGTTCTTAGACTTCACTAAGGGTTGTTTATACGACAAAAGAATTTAGTATTGTCATTACCCATTGCCTACCTGTTCAGGATTTAGTCCACCATTGAATGCCAACACATCTATTGCTGTCTAAACATAGTGATAGAAAGTGGTTTTTTTCAACTGACCACTATTTTTATTTCAATTTTTATTGAATTGTTATATGTGATTTTGTGATATTAAATCTGTTTTTATTAGAAGGTACTACACTATGTTCCTTTATATTTTCTTTTTTTTTGGGTACATTGAGCCAAAAGAAGGAAATTGCATGAACACGAATTTCTTCACCTCCTCGCAGCGCTGGTTCAGGAGTACGGTACAGTAGTCCATTGCTCTACCTCTGTGTCGTCAAGTATACTATCCATATCTGTGCTGCATTGTAGTTGTGCACAGTATATATAGTAGGAGGACAGTGCAGAATTTTGCTGACCACCAGTATATATATAGCAGTACGGTACAGTAGTCCATTGCTCTACCTCTGTGTCGTCAAGTATACTATCCATATCTGTGCTGCATTGTAGGTGTGCGCAGTATATATAGTAGGAGGACAGTGCAGAATTTTACTGACCACCAGTATATATATATATATATATATATATATATATATATAGCAGTACAGTAGTCCATTGCTCTACCTCTGTGTCATCAAGTATACTATCCATATCTGTGCTGCATTGTAGTTGTGTACAGTATATATAGTAGGAGGACGGTGCAGAATTTTGCTGACCACCAGTATATATATAGCAGTATGGTACAGCAGTCCATTGCTCTACCTCTGTGTCATCAAGTATACTATCCATATCTGTGCTGCATTGTAGTTGTGCACAGTATATATATAGTAGGAGGACAGTGCAGAATTTTGCTGAAAACCAGTATATATATATATATATATATATATATATATATATATATATATATATAGCAGTACGGTACAGTAGTCCATTGCTTTACCTCTGAGTCATCAAGTATACTATCTATATCTGTGCTGCATTGTAGTTGTGCGCAGTATATATAGTAGGACAGTGCAGAATTTTGCTGACCACTAGTAGTATATATATAGCAGTACGGTACAGTAGTCCATTGCTCTACCTCTGTGTCGTCAAGTATACTATCCATATCTGTGCTGCATTGTAGTTGTGCGCAGTATATATAGTAGGACAGTGCAGAATTTTGCTGACCACCAGTATATATATATATATATATATATATATATATATATATAGCAGTATGGTACAGTAGTCCATTGCTCTACCTCTGTGTCGTCAAGTATACTATCCATATCTGTGCTGCATTGTAGTTGTGCGCAGTATATAGTAGGACGACAGTGCAGAATTTTGCTGATCACCAGTATATATATATAGCAGTACGGTACAGTAGTCCATTGCTCTACCTCTGTGTCGTCAAGTATACTATCCATACCTGTGCTGCATTGTAGTTGTGCGCAGTATATAGGAGGACAGTGCAGAATTTTGCTGACCACCAGTATATATATATATATATATATATATATATATATATATATATAGCAGTACAGTACAGTAGTCCATTGCTCTACCTCTGTGTCGTCAAGTATACTATCCATATCTGTGCTACATTGTAGTTGTGCACAGTATATATAGTAGGAGGACAGTGCAGAATTTTGCTGAAAACCAGTATATATATAGCAGTACGGTACAGTAATCCATTGCTCTACCTCTGTCATCAAGTATACTATCCATATCTGTGCTGCATTGTAGTTGTGCGCAGTATATAGTAGGAGGACAGTGCAGAATTTTGCTGATCACCAGTATATATATATATATATATATATATATATATATATATATATAGCAGTACAGTAGTCCATTGCTCTACCTCTGTGTCGTCAAGTATACTATCCATATCTGTGCTGCATTGTAGTTGTGCACAGTATATATAGATGGAGGACAGTGCAGAATTTTGCTGAAAACCAGTATGTATATAGCAGTATGGTACAGTAGTCCATTGCTCTACCTCTGTGTCGTCAAGTATACTATCCATATCTGTGCTGCATTGTAGTTGTGCGCAGTATATAGTAGGACAGTGCAGAATTTTGCTGACCACCAGTATATATATAGCAGTACAGTACAGTAGTCCATTGCTCTACCTCTGTGTCATCAAGTATACTATCCATATCTGTGCTGCATTGTAGTTGTGCGCAGTATATATAGTAGGAGGACAGTGCGTGATTTTGCTGACCACCAGTATATATATATATATATATATATATATATATAGCAGTACGGTACAGTAGTCCATTGCTCTACCTCTGTGTCGTCAAGTATACTATCCATATCTGTGCTGCATTGTAGTTGTGCGCAGTATATAGGAGGACAGTGCAGAATTTTGCTGACCACCAGTACATATATAGCAGTACGGTACAGTAGTCCATTGTTCTACCTCTGTGTCGTCAAGTATAGTATCCATCCATACCTGTGCTGCATTGTAGTTGTGCGCAGTATATAGTAGGAGGACAGTGCAAAATTTTGCTGACCACCAGTATATATATATATAGCAGTACAGTACAGTAGTCCATTGCTCTACCTCTGTGTCGCCATGTATACTATCCATATCTGTGCTGCATTGTAGTTGTGCACAGTATATATAGTAGGAGGACAGTGCAGAATTTTGCTGACCACCAGTATATATATAGCAGTACGGAACAATAGTCCATTGCTCTACCTCTGTGTTGTCAAGTATACTATCCATATCTGTGCTGCATTGTAGTTGTGCACAGTATATATAGGAGGACTGCAGAATTTTGCTGACCACCAGTATATATATAGCAGTACGGTACAGTAGTCCATTGCTCTACCTCTGTGTCGTCAAGTATACTATCCATATCTGTGCTGCATTGTAGTTGTGCGCAGTATATAGTAGGAGGACAGTGCAGAATTTTGCTGACCACCAGTATATATATAGCAGTACGGTACAGTAGTCCATTGCTCTACCTCTGTGTCGTCAAGTATACTATCCATATCTGTGCTGCATTGTAGTTGTGCGCAGTATATAGTAGGAGGACAGTGCAGAATTTTGCTAACCACCAGTATATATATAGCAGTATGGTACAGTAGTCCATTGCTCTACCTCTGTGTCGTCAAGTATACTATCCATATCTGTGCTGCATTATAGTTGTGCACAGTATATAGTAGGACAGTGCAGAATTTTGCTGACCACCAGTATATATATATATATATATATATATAGCAGTACAGTACAGTAATCCATTGCGCTACCTCTGTGTCAAGTATACTATCCATATCTGTGCTGCATTGTAGTTGTGCACAGTATATATAGATGGAGGACAGTGCAGAATTTTACTGACCACCAGTATATATATAGCAGTACGGTACAGTAGTCCATTGCTCTACCTCTGTGTCGTCAAGTATACTATCCATATCTGTGCTGCATTGTAGTTGTGCACAGTATATAGTAGGAGGACAGTGCAGAATTTTGCTGACCACCAGTATATATATATATATATATATATATATATATATATATATATATATATATATATATATATATATATAGCAGTACAGTACAGTAGTCCATTGCGCTACCTCTGTGTCGTCAAGTATACTATCCATATCTGTGCTGCATTGTAGTTGTGCACAGTATATATAGTAGTATCACTGACCTGGTTTGGGAGCGTTGTGGACTCGGGGTTTCTTCCGGTGACCGGGAAGAGGAACCACAACTGGGCCGCAGCAGAGATGGCCGAATGTAAGTTTTCCTCATGCAGGATCAGGTCGGCAGACAGGAGGCACGTGTGGACGCTGAAGGTCTCCTGAAAGACAGAACTTGAAAGGTGCTGATGAATCAGTGAGGAATACCAGGTGCTGGAGGCACAAACTGCGCTAAAGTGCACTGGGGTTTGGAGAGACGAAGTGCTTGTAGGCGTTGAAGTGCTTGGAGGCACTGAGGTGCGGGGAGGCGCTGAAGCGCTTGGAGGTACTGAGGTGCTTGGAGGCACTGAGGTGCTTGGAGGCACTGAGGTGCTTGGAGGTGCTGAGGCGTTTGGAGACACTGAGGTGCTTGGAGACACTGAGGTGCTTGGAGGCGCTGAGGCGCTTGGAGGCACGGAGGCGCTTGGAGGCACGGAGGTGCTTGGAGGCACGGAGATGCTTGGAGGCACGGAGGTGCTTGGAGGCACGGAGGTGCTTGGAGGCACGGAGGTGCTTGGAGACACCAAGGTGCTTGGAAACCACAGGAATGCGGGAGCACTGGAGATCACAACTTCTGTAGGCAGAATAGATGATACTCAGGCACTGATGCAGTGCCTGACGCCTGAATTTATACTTCCCACCACCATCTGGTTGGTGGGAAGTGCCTGATGACGTCACCCGCCCAGACGCCGGGCCGAGCGACGGAAGCCGGGAGCCGCCAGCGAGGACGGCCGCAGGGAGGACCAGCGCGCCCGGAGAGGTAAGTAAGTCGGACGGGGCGGCGGCGTGACAGTACCCCCTCCTCTAGGGGTGGCCCCTGGACACTTCCCAGGTTTCGTAGGGTGCTTGGCATGGAAGATTCGGGATAGTCGAGGAGCTGAGACCTCAGAAGCTCCTATCCAACTTCTCTCCTCAGGACCATAACCTTTCCATTCTACCAGATATTGCAGGTTCTTATGAAGATAACGAGAGTCCAGAATAGTTTTGATCTCGAAGTCTGTCCCAGTTTCAGTTTCTACCGAAGTGGGGCTTAAGGGCTTAGAATGAAAATGATTAAGCATGAGAGGACGAAGGAGAGAAACATGAAAGGCATTCGGTATGCGTAGGTGGGAAGGTAATCCCAACTTGCAGACCACAGGATTCAGGATTTGTAGCACAGGGTAAGGACCGATGAACCTTGGGGCGAACTTCATGGTGGGTACCTTTACCCGGAGGTTACATGTGGAGAGCCATACCCTGTCACCAACCTTGTATTGAGGAGCGGCTCGCCGTTTCTTGTCCGCGAAGAACTTGTATCGGACAGAAACCTTTTTAAGACTAGCATGAACCTTACTCCAAATTTGTCTGAAGTGTAGTAGAGTGGAAGTCACAGCTGGAACCTCTCCTGTTGGAAGAATTGGTAATTCCGGAACTTGTGGGTGGAAGCCATAGTTGATGAAGAACGGAGATTCGCCAGTGGAGGAATGAAATGAATGGTTATGTGCAAACTCTGCCCAAGGCAATAACTCTACCCAATTGTCCTGTGAAGGGGAGAGATACAGGCGGAGGAAAGTCTCAAAGTCTTGATTGACTTGTTCCGTTTGTCCATTAGTTTGGGGGTGATAAGCGGACGAAAACGTAAGTTTAATTTGTAAGGCCGAGCAGAGCGCTTTCCAAAACCTTGCGGTGAACTGTACCCCTCGATCAGAGACTATTTCTTGAGGTAACCCATGCAACCGAAAATGTTCTCGGACAAATATTAGAGCTAATTTAGGAGCTGTCGGCAGACCAGTCAATGGAACGAAGTGCGCCATCTTCGAAAAACGGTCGTCGATCACCCAGACATTGTTGAAACCTTTGGAACAGGGCAAGTCGGTGACGAAGTCCATGGAAATGTGAGTCCAGGGTTTCATAGGAATGGACAGAGGACGAAGTAACCCAGCAGGAGGTAGGCGAGGAGATTTATGCTGTGTACACTGTGGACAAGAATTAACGTAATCCTGTACATCCTTCCTCATGGAATCCCACCAGTAGGATCTTTGCAGAAACTTGTACATCTTCTGGGCGCCGGGATGACCGGAAAACTTGGAGATATGGGCCCACTGTAGTATCCTCGACCGGAATTTAGCTGGTACGGACATTCTTCCAGGGGGAGGACCTGGAGTAGTTGAGGCAGCGGAGACAGAAATTGGATTCAGAATTAAACTCCGTTCAATAGAATCCTCTTCATCTGTGGGAGTTTGTGAACGGGACAGTGCATCCGCTTTAGTATTGAAAGTCCCGGCTCGGTACTTGATAACAAAAGAGAATCGAGTGAAGAAGAGTGCCCATCTAGCTTGGCGAGGATTCAAGCACTGTGCGGTTTTGATGTACAACAAATTTTTGTGATCAGTGTAAATGGTAATCACATGTTTGGCCCCTTCTAAGAGATATCTCCACTCTTCCAAGGCAGATTTAATTGCCAAGAGTTCCTGGTCTCCAATAGTGTAATTTCGTTCAGCCGGAGAGAATTTACGAGAGTGGAAACCACACGGATGTAATCTCTTATCTGAGGAGTACTGAGAAAGAACGGCCCCAACTCCGACCGAGGATGCGTCAACTTCTAGGAAGAAAGGTTCCTCGAAATTTGGTTGTTGGAGTACTGGAGGGGACATAAAAGCCGATTTCAAGTGGGAAAAAGCCTCTATGGCTTCGGGAGGCCACAAACCCGGGTTGGTACCCTTTCTCGTCAAGGCAGTAATGGGTGCAACAATGGTGGAGAAACTTCTAATGAACTTTCTGTAATAGTTCGCAAAACCCAGGAATCTTTGCATTGCTTTCAAGGAGAGTGGCTGTGCCCAGTCCCGAATGGCGGAAAGTTTCTCCGGGTCCATGCGAAGCTCCGTCCCCGAGATGATATAATCGAGGAACGGTATTGATGTTACTTCGAAGGTACACTTGGATATCTTGGCATAGAGATGATTCTCACGTAGACGGTGAAGTACCTCTTTGACCTGTATCCTGTGTTCAGCAAGGTCTTTGGAAAAAATCAGTATGTCATCCAAATATACCACGACACTTAGGTATAACATGTCTCGGAAGATTTCATTGACGAATCCCTGGAAGACAGCAGGAGCATTGCTAAGACCGAACAGCATCACCAGATACTCATAATGCCCATCCCGGGTATTGAAGGCAGTTTTCCATTCATCTCCCTCTCTGATGCGTATAAGGTTATAGGCCCCCCTCAAATCGAGCTTGGAAAAAAACGTGGGCACCACGAACTCTATCAAATAGCTCTGTGATTAGAGGCAAGGGGTATTTATTTTTAATGGTAATATGGTAATATCATTTAGGCCACGGTAGTCGATACATGGTCTTAACCCCCCATCCTTCTTTTTCACGAAGAAGAAGCCCGCTCCAGCCGGGGAGATAGAGGGGCGAATGAATCCCTTGTGAAGATTGCACTTGATATAGTCTGACATAGCTTGTGTCTCTGGAAGGGACAGAGGATAAATGCGACCCCGGGGCGGCATTTTCCCTGGGATGAGGTCAATGGGGCAGTCCCAAGACCTATGGGGTGGTAACTGGTCAGCCGCCTGTTCCGAGAACACATCCTTGAACTCTTGGTACGCCTCCGGGATAAGTTCTTCCTCCGCCTTAGTAGAAACACGAAGCGGACAGACAGGGGTGAGACAGTTAGCATGACAAAAAGAACTCCAAGACCGAATCTGTGCGGTCTTCCAATCGATATGGGGATTGTGAATTTTGAGCCAAGGCATTCCGAGAACCAGATCGTGATGCATTTCCGGAATCACCAATAGTACGGTACAGTAGTCCATTGCTCTACCTCTGTGTCGTCAAGTATACTATCCATATCTGTGCTGCATTGTAGTTGTGCGCAGTATATAGTAGGAGGACAGTGCAGAATTTTGCTGACCACCAGTATATATACAGCAGTACGGTACAGTAATCCATTACTCTACCTCTGTGTCGTCAAGTATACTATCCATATCTGTGCTGCATTGTAGTTGTGTGCAGTATATAGTAGGACAGTGCAGAATTTTGCTGACCACCAGTATATATATATAGCAGTACAGTACAGTAGTCCATTGCTCTACCTCTGTGTCGTCATGTATACTATCCATATCTGTGTTGCATTGTAGTTGTGCGCAGTATATATAGTAGGACAGTGCAGAATTTTGCTGACCACCAGTATATATATATATATATATATATAGCAGTACGGTACAGTAGTCCATTGCTCTACCTCTGTGTCGTCATGTATACTATCCATATCTGTGGTGCATTGTAGTTGTGCGCAGTATATAGTAGGAGGACAGTGCAGAGTTTTGCTGACCACCAGTATATATATATATATATATATATATATATATATATATATATATATAGCAGTACGGTACAGTAGTCCATTGCTATTGATATATTACTGGCATATAATTCCACACATTAAAAGATGGAGAACAAAAATGTGGAGGCTAAAATAGGGAAAGATCAAGATCCACTTCCACCTCGTGCTGAAGCTGCTGCCACTAGTCATCGCCGAGACGATGAAATGCCATCAACGTCGTCTGCCAAGGCCGATGCCCAATGTCATAGTAGAGAGCATGTAAAATCCAAAAAACAAAAGTTCAGTAAAATGACCCAAAAATCTAAATTAAAAGCGTCTGATGAGAAGCGTAAACTTGCCAATATGCCATTTACGACACGGAGTGGCAAGGAACGCTGAGGCCCTGTCCTATGTTCATGGCTAGTGGTTCAGCTTCACATGAGGATGGAAGCACTCATCCTCCTGCTAGAAAAATGAAGACTTAAGCTGGCAAAAGCACAGCAAAGCACTGTACATTCTTCTAAATCACAAATCCCCAAGGAGAGTCCAATTGTGCCGGTTGCGATGCTTGACCTTCCCAACACTGGACGGGAAGAGGTGGCGGCTTCCACCATTTGCACGCCCCCTGCAAGTGCTGGAAGGAGCACCAGCAGTCCAGTTCCTGATAGTCAAATTGAAGATGTCACTGTTGAAGTACACCAGGATGAGGATATGGGTGTTGCTGGCGCTGAGGAGGAAATTGACAAGGAGGATTCTGATGGTGAGGTGGTTTGTTTAAGTCAGGCACCCGGGGAGACACCTGTTGTCCATGGGACGAATATGGCCATTGACATGCCTGGTCAAATTACAAAAAAAATCACCTCTTCGTTGTGGAATTATTTTAACAGAAATGCGGACAACAGGTGTCAAGCCGTGTGTTGCCTTTGTCAAGCTGTAATAAGTAGGGGTAAGGACGTTAACCACCTAGGAACATCCTCCCTTATACGTCACCTGGAGTGCATTCATCAGAAGTCATTAACAAGTTCAAAAACTTTGGGTGACAGCGGAAGCAGTCCACTGACCACTAAATCCCTTCCTCTTGTACCCAAGCTCCTGCAAACCACACCACCAACTCCCTCAGTGTCAATTTCCTCCTTAGACAGGAACGCCAATAGTCCTACAGGCCATGTCACTGAAATGATGGGTTTGTTAAAGTGTGCATGTCCTGTTTATACAACATAAGGGTGGGTGGGAGTGGTGGGTGGGAGGACCCAAGGACAAGGGTGGGTGGGAGGGCCCAAGGACAATTCCATCTTGCACCTCTTTTTTTTTTATTTATCTCTGCATCATGTGATGTTTGGGGCTAATTTTTTTAAGTGCCATCCTGTCTGACACTGCAGTGCCACTCCTAGGTGGGCCAGGTGTTAGTGTTGGCCACTTGGGTCGCTTAGCCTAGCCATCCAGCGACCTTGGTGCATCTCTTTTTTTCTTTGCATCATGTGCTGTTTGGGGACTATTTTTTTAAGTGCCATCCTGTCTGACACTGCAGTGCCACTCCTAGATGGGCCAGGTGTTTGTGACGGCCACTTGGGTCGCTTAGCTTAGCCATCCAGCGACCTCGGTGCAAATTTTAGGACTAAAAATAATATTGTGAAGTGTGAGGTGTTCAGAATAGACTGGAAAGGAGTGGAAATTATGGTTATTGAGGTTAATAATACTATGGGATCAAAATTACCCCCAAATTCTATGATTGAAGCTGTTTTTGAGGGTTTTTTGAAAAAAAAAAAAAAAAAAACACCCGAATCCATAACACACCCAAATCCAACAAAAAATTTTCAGGGAGGTTTTGCCAAAACGCGTCCGAATCCAAAACATGGCCGTGGAACCGAATCCAAAACCAAAACACAAAACCCGAAAAATGTCCGGTGCACATCTCTAATAATCATGGGATGTTTGCTGTGAGTTATGTTCCCGCATACACACCTGTGATCCATAGGATTGCATGGGTGCATATGCTCCCCAGAAAAGGTCACATGCGTGCACGGCTAGTCGCAATCATGACTTAAACGTACATGCAACTTGTTTGTAAGCTGAGCAAGGACACATCTGTATATCTATCTCTGTCAAGTAGAAGGTGTGGCGGGTAAGTCCAGCTGTCCCTGAGAGGGCGACATTCAACAATATAGGCAGGCCCGGCGACAGGGGGGGTCAAAGGGGACACCCGTCATTGTGAAGGGCCCCAAGGCTCAAGCAGTAGCAGCATGACATCATAAATGTAAATAATGATATAACTCGCAGCATTGCACCAGCAGCGGGCCACCCGCTGTGTGGTTAAGACCTTTTTTTTTTTCAGCGCGCCCCCCCCCCATCGAGCCCTGTGGTCACCCCTCAGTGCACTGCCCCCAGCCCCAGGTCAGGAGTCAGCCTGAGCCACTCAGTCCCTGTGTCGTGTGCAGTGCACTGACGTTGCACCAGTCACACAGCAGGACGCTCATCCGGACTATCCCTCCTCTTCGAGTCACCACACGCCCACCTGTTTCTACTGTGTGAGGATCCGGAGCGCCCGGGACAGTACTGCGGGACTGCTGGCAGCTTATCACTCAGAGCCTGGTTAATTAGCGGCGTCGGCGGCTGTGTGTTGCTGCTGGTAAGGCTCTCCAACTCCAGCATGTTTGGGTATTTGGGTTTGGTTTGGGGCGGGCTTCGGGCAGGCACATTATGCATGCATCTGCATTCTGCACATATGGATGTATCTGCATGCATGCATGTCAGATGAGATCAGAGAAGAATGTCTGTGGTGCTGACTGGTCGTTCAGGCTCAGCTGCTGCACAGCACAGACAGTACAGAATGCCTGGCCATTGTGGGTCTGGGAATCTTAATTTTGGAAAGGGATGATCCCATTATATAAGTATTGTATTGGGCAGGTGGGGTTGGAATCGGGTGACCGGCGGTCGGGATCCCGGGGGCCAGCATACCGATGCCGGGATCCCCACGAGTGGGAATAGGCCTGAGCCTCCTGCCAGCATTCTGTGTGCTATAATGTGAATTTCGGCTCATGCCATGTGGTATAATGTGAATTTCGGCTCATTCTGTGTGGTATAATGTGAATTTCAGCTCATTCTGTGTGCTATAATGTAAATTTCAGCTCATACCGTGTGCTATAATGTGAATTTCGTCTCATTCCGTATGCTATAATGTGAATTTCGTCTCATTCCGTATGCTATAATGTGAATTTCGGCTCATACCGTGAGCTATAATGTGAATTTCGTCTCATACCGTGTGCTATAATGTGAATTTCGGCTCATACCGTGTGGTATAATGTGAATTTCGGCTCATACTGTGTGGTATAATGTGAATTTCGGCTCATACTGTGTGGTATAATGTGAATTTCGGCTCATACTGTGTGGTATAATGTGAAAGGGGCACCAATACTAGATAGTATAAGGGGTCCTACTATTGTGGTGCATAATGTGTATAAGGGGTATATGGTGTGGTAAACTACACTGAAGGATACGCCCCCTTTTGAGTGGTAATGCCCCCTTTTCCGGAGCATATTTGCAACCTTTACTTTTCCATACCCCCACTTCACAATTTCCACTTCGACCACTGTATATATATATATATATATATATATATATATATAATTTATTTATTAGCAGATTATATAAATATATATAATCTGAGGGGGCCCCAGAGATATCACTGTACTGGGCCCCAAGATTTCTGTTGCCGGCCCTGAATATAGGGGCAAACTTATATCTTGGCTCCTTCAACGCAAAGACATTGTGGTGCCCCTGTGTAATGCAGATGTAAATCTGGTAATCATCTTGCCCACGTTACGGTAATATATCAATAGGGACAGATCTCCTGACTTTTGTAACCTTGCAATTTCACAAATCAATCATGCTACTAAATCAATTTTTCATAAATGTCGCCAGCCATGTAACATTCCACATACAATTTAGGAAACCGCAGTTATATTCTGGAGAGGAATTATAATCTCAAAATTTCTTTTAGCTCCATGTGCACTATGTGTACGGTCAGTAGCAGATCTTGCCACGGGCAAGCAGGACTTTTGCCCGGGGCGCCGCCTTCCGGAGTGCGCCGGCGCCATCCAGAGGGCGCCGCACCATGGCAAGATCCGCTGCTGCTGTGCCCCGCGCTGATCGCTCTGTCCCGCTGCCGCTGTCCCCCGCTGTGAAGGGAACTAGACGCGTAGCGTCTAGTTTCCCTTCATGGAGAGGACCTTTACTGTGCGGTGCGCGATGACGTCATCGCGCACCGCACAGCAAAGGTCCTCTCCACGAAGGGAAACTAGACGCGAGCGTCTAGTTTCCCTTCGTGGAGAGGACCTTTGCTGTGTGGTGCGCGATGATGTCATCGCGCACCGCACATCATTTCACTACTGTACAGGGGCGTAAATGACCACGCCCCCTGTATGAAGCCACACCCCCTTTGCCCGCCCGAGGGCGCTGGAAGACGTAGAACCGGCCCTGTGTACGGTGCATACGGGCCCCTGGGTTCATGAGGGCCCAAACTGCAGACCCATTCCTTGAATAATTACTCCTCTAGAGTTCTGCGTTGGTGGCAGCAGCGCTAAACAATTCACCAGGAAAATGGTGCGGTAGCCATTTTCCCTGCGTTTTGAGCATGCGCAGTAGGAAAATCACTGGGAAAATGGCTTAGTGCTATGGCTTAATGCATTAGTAACATTAAGGGGCAAATGTATTAAGCATGCAGAAGTGGTTAAGCAGTGATAAGTGCAAGGTGATAACGCACCAGCCAATCAACTCCCGTCAATTTACCTATTGGAGCTGATTGGCTAGTGCGTTATCACCTTACACTTATCACTGCTTTATCACTACTCCGGGCTTAATACATTTGCCCCTAAATTTCTACAGTCAGTGAAACGGGTGGTCTTCTGTTTGCCGGCGGTCGGGCTCCCGGCGCTCAGTATACCGGCGCCGGGAGCCCGACCGCCGGCATACCGACAATTATTTTCCCTCGTGGGGGTCCACGACCCCCATAGAGGGAGAATAAAATAGTGTGGCGCGCGTAGCGCGCCACCGTGCCCGTAGCGTGGCGAGCGCAGCGAGCCCGCAAGGGGCTCATTTGCGCTCGCCAAGCTGTCGGTAAGCCGGCGGTCGGGCTCCCGGCGCCGGGATGCTGGTCGCCGGGAGCCCGACCGCCGGCCAGCCGTAGTGAACCCAGTGAAACAGTATGTTTTTTTTCCACTAGTAACATAGCATAAGCTGCAGACCAATCTAGGACCGGTGATAGCGATTTAACCATCTGTGCTGAGCCATGGCTATACCTAAAACCTGGACTGTTGGGGTGCCTTGAGGACCGCGTTTGGGAACCTCTGTTCTAAGCAATATAGTCAGCTTGCTTAGAAGCACGGATCTCTCCGTGTGTACCCCCCTTTATGCTCCCCTTTTATATGGGTTCCATATTAGAACACTGGGACCACCATTATGATGTGATTATACCCTTATTTTGTATAAGCCCAGATAAATATAATATATATCATAAAAGTTAGAAATTATTAAATCTCCAGTGTTTGGTCAATGGGCCTGTTTATGATAATAGGTGGAATTTCTGTTTTATTTTAAGTAGACCAATTCACAAATCTTTTAAGTGTTAAAGAGACGGTTTTAAATTTTGTTTAAAACTCTTTTTAATGCACTTCCAGTTTATTATCTCTCGCTTTTCTTTTATCTCTAATACAATAAATGGGTACTACCAATAATATGTAAAATTACTATGTAATACAAAACCATCTGCGTAAGATCTTTCCTTAACACAAGAATGCACCAGTGATAATATGTGCCTCATTTGATGGCATGAAGATGTATCGATGTGAACTGGGTGTAGAGGTAGGTAGCTTTATTCACAGTGGCAAATAAAAGTAGTTACCTCTTTGGTATTCTGTTTTATTATATCATGGAATCAAAATGGATTTAATCAGGAATTCTTACAGATGAGCACAAAATATTCCATAATGTCTAATAATAACACAATGCTAAAGCTATTCTGAACTGATGTAAATTTATAAAAAAAAAAAAAGCCAGAGGATTCTTTATGTAAGTATTTACCCCTTTTGCTAAAAATAGGATTTTGGTACTTACCAGGTAAATCCTTTTCTTTGAATCCATAGGGGGCACTGGAGTACTCTTGGGATATGGACGGGCGTAGCCGAACAAAGGCACTGAATATTCAAATTTAGGACTCTCCCCCCCCTCCATATCCCCAAGTACCTCAGTGTACTTTGCCAGTGTTTTTTACTGAGCGAACAGGATATAGAGAGGTTGACAATGGAGAATCCCTATAACATAACGGACAACCACAAAGTTGATCCGTAACCTTATTGTCAACTAAACAGTTGACACCTTAACCGATAGAACTTTATAATTTGAGCCAATTGGTGAAAATGTGTTACCCTAAGCTCCTTCGAGCTTAATACCATCCAAGTTAAATTTGTTCACTAAGCTCCCTTGAGCTTACAACAACCCAGGTAAAACTGCTCTGGGTGGGCGTCCAGTGCCCCCTATGGATTCAAAGAAAAGGATTTACCTGGTAAGTACCAAAATCCTATTTTCTTTATCATCCACTAGGGGTCACTGGAGTACTCTTGGGACGTACCAAAGCTTCCCTCGTGGGCGGGAGAGCTGTTTGATACTTGTAACAGTAGGCAGCCAAAGCTAAATGCTGATGGCGCCACCATTCATAACGTGTAAACGTGCACAAACGTGGTGCACTAAAGGCTATGTAGCCGCGTTGTAGACGCTCCACGACCCGCTGGGTGTGACATTCCCACAGAACCTGTGGGATGCTATTACTGACGTAGGCGATTGTAACTTAGCCTTAAAGTAAGCCTGACTTGTAGTCATTATTATCCAACTGGATAAAATCTGCTGAGAAACTGGCTAACCCCAGTTTGCAGTATCATATAGAACAAACAACGTATTCATATCACGTACTGTAGACCTTCGGTACATATATAAACGCGTAACGCGTGTACCACATTCAGAATTTTAGAATGTGGTGTCCCCACAGGAACCACTATTGGTATATTGATGTGAAGAATACGAAAGCGGATTTCGTCGGAAGATCTGCTTTGTAATGAGAAAACTCAAATACGGTGGCTTGGAATACAAGGCACCCAAATATGAAAACAAAATCCTTGCCGAAGCACCCTTGGCGAAGCCAAGGCTAGAAGAAAATTGTTTTCCAAAGTGAGAACTTAATACCCATTTGTTGTAAGGGTTCAAAAATATGAAAACTAAGAAATCTGAACCCAACCTCAAATCGCCTGGCGCTGTAGGTGGGATAAATAGAGTCTGAACTTTGGTGACACCTCGTAGAAAGATGTTTACAGACGTAAATAGAGGCAAACGCTTTGAAAATAAGTTTACCACACAGATACCTGCACTCTTAGTGCAGATGAACGCAGTTTTCCATCCCATCCCGTTTAACAGAATACGGGTACTTGAAGTATGATGTTGGAAACTTCCGAGGTTTACAACCTATGTAAGCACACAAAATTTTTTTTTTTTAATTATGAGCTGCCTTAAGCGGCTTACTATTTCGTAACATGGTTGGTATAACCGATACTGTAATTCTCTATTTTTTTAAGAGAGCCGTCTGAACTCTCACCCCGTCAACCGCAGCTGCGGTACATAGATAATAGGTACATAGGTAACTATGGGTAAAAGAACGTTCCGTGATGTAACAGGTTGGCCGTATTATGAGCAGGTTGGCCGTATTATGAGCGGGCCAAGATCGTGTGCAAGTATTACTTGAAAATTCGAGAAGGAAACTTCTCCGAAACCCCTGAGATACCACCAGTATGACTGTGACGAACTGTCTTCTGATCCGTTTTGGCAACGAAGAGAGAAGCGGAAAATGGTGGAGCCAGATACACGATGCTGAATGACCCCATGAATGTGATGTACACATACTGAGCTTTTGTAAGTGTGGCGAGATGCCATTATGTATACTTGGGGTAACCGCCTTCTGTGGACTCACATATGAAACACCTCTGGATTTAATGTCCAGTTTTCAAGATCCAAACCCTGACGGGTGAGATCTTTTGTCTAACAAATGTCCACTCACGGATTGATGTCTTGACATTTTCACATAATGGCGTTCTGAGCCATTGAAAATTTGAGTTACCTGCCTCATCGCCATGCGGCTTCTTGGTTTTCACTGGTTGTTGTGTATGCAACTGCCGTTGCTTTGTTTGACTGCTTAAGGGCAGCGTGAGCCAGGCATGAAAAAAAAAAAACAAAACAAAATTACATGAAACTCACGGTTGTTCCTGTCCACAGAAATCTTTAGTAAAAAGCGAAAGATTTATTCGTTCTGAAGAGAACCCAGAGTCTATCCCTGATCAGACTGAAAACGAATCATTTATTGCATTGTAAAATGCACAGAGTTCTAGGACATTTATCTATTGCATTGTAAAATGCACAGAGTTCTAGGACATTTATTGACAGCAATCTGTCGTGTTTTAGAACCTTTGCGTTGATTTTAACTACAAATCCTGACTCTCTGTGACTGTCGTCCAGAGTATACGCACCCTTGTCCCTCTGTGAGAAACGCGATTGAAAACACATCTTTATTCTTAATAAGTGAATACACCAATGTACCGCTAATGTGCGTGTACCTTCGTTCTTGCTGGTGTAGTAGGTAAAAGTCCTTGATTTACCGACCTAGGAATTGACATCGTTTAGACCGACTTAGATGTGATTGTTTTCGAACTTAATCTGCTACCGCAGTATACCTTAGTAGCGCAAGATAGAGGAACTTTGTTGATACATAGTTTTTATGTGAGATGAGCGATTATTCCAACATCACTTTGGTAAATACCGGAAGCGATAAGCAACGGTATAAATGAAATGGTTAATGGTTGTGGCGATTTGCAACCGCTAGAACCTGTGCTGAAGAAACCGGACTGGGTAAATACGCATTGTGAAGATCAAATGCAATTATACAATTTTGTGGCTGCAATAAGCAAAAACTAACTGCAGAAAATCCATTTTCTAACTGTAGTAAATGACTTGCTGATTGATATTGCAACGGAGCGGTTTGATTTTGCTCAAACAGAGGGGAATAAGTAATTTTGACTCTGTTGGCGTAGTATTGCCTGGTTTATAAACCAGCAAAGACTAAATGACAACCTGCCAAACCGTTCGCCAGAAGCAGTTTTGTACTCTAAGCTGTAAATAGCTGAGACATATACGAGTTGAAGTCATGAAACCTCGCAAATGTAACCTGAAAACCACTGGCTTGCTGACTGTAACGTCCTGTCGTTACAAGGCGTGACTGATTTTTATAAAGGAATAAAACGCCGTTACAAGTATATTGTATGCGCTAATGGCAGAAAATCGTAAAGGGATAAAATGTCGTTACACATATATCAAA
Source organism: Pseudophryne corroboree (assembly GCF_028390025.1). Classification (NCBI taxonomy): domain Eukaryota; kingdom Metazoa; phylum Chordata; class Amphibia; order Anura; family Myobatrachidae; genus Pseudophryne; species Pseudophryne corroboree. The sequence goes on along the minus strand of NC_086449.1, from coordinate 568,548,934 downwards.
TTTAGGAGCAAACAAGCTCTGGCCTTGTCGCGCTTAACTAGCGACAATTGAAAATAACCGGCGTTAGCAAAAGCTTTACAGATATACTCTGCAGCTTCTTTTAACCGTGGTTTTTTTGACAGAAACGCATATACCAATGGCGGATCGCGTCCTTTTGGAAACGATTATGTATGGTTGTCCAAAACCCCGCACTATCTGAATGCTGGACTAATGTACCCTTCTCACTTGTAGTTATCGGTGTGAGATTTGACATAGAATCGTGCATTAAATTATAAGACTAGTGAAATAAACACTCTGGTACCCAAAGGAAAATTGTCACTTTGGAAAGATTGTCTTTTGTTAGCGCTGGCGGAGTTATTCTGAGACTCCGATTACCGCTGTGTTAATTTGAATTGCCAATGTTAACCTTTTTTAGTCTGCACTAGAGCCTTATTCGCTATGTAGACAGACATCATAATAGGCAACAGACAGACACTTGCACGACTTAATAACATTATTATATGGCATATATATCTATATATATATATGTTATTGCTGAACAGCATATTTATTAGGAAACTAAAGTCTTTATGTGAAAAGCAGTTCACATGGGCATGAAACCCGAACCAAATTCCTACTAACACCCCTGCGCCTTCTGGTGGCTTAAAGATGTAGGGCAGGAATGTTCTAGAATTATCTTGAACTAAAAAATTCCCACTAACACCCCTGCGCCTCCTTGTGGAGTAGAGGTGTATGGTCTGGAATTATAACTGGAAAACCAGCAATGATTAAAATGGCCGTCATGCCATGCTTTCCCAGAAAATCACAGTACAGGTTACCTGCTGCAGTTTTAATATAGGCTTAATAGCCTATTATACATTGATAACCCAGGTGTAGGATACAGTAAAATATATGCATTTATTCAAATAATATGAGCACTGCCTGCAGTGTATTTATCTTGCAACTGTAACCAAAAATAACAGAAAACATGGTTAAACGTGCAATAGGTTATGCCCCTGATAACCTATTGCCAGCCAAAGCCTCATATATATATTATATATATATACAAAGTGTTTACACATATAATCACAGTTCATACTGATATTATAGACAGTTTCGCCAGCAAAAGCTTCATTATATTTATATATATAAAACGTGCTGAAACATCACAGTACACAGTGTACATTGTTTAACGTGCTGCGCTGCTTGTGTATTTTGAACCCATGCAGCCTTTGCTGCTGCTATGGGTATTATTCCCCCCCCCCCCCCTGCATCCCTTACCTGCAGCGTACGGAGATCGGGAGCAGGGAGAGCAGGAGAGCCTGAATCTAGCGCCGGGGAGCCGTCCGGCAGCTGCTTCCTACAGCAGCTGCTTCCTACAGCAGTACACAGTCTCCCTGTGTCTGCGGTGTCTCTCTGGAAGAGTGGCCTGCGTGCGGCCACTCTTTAGTCGAGGAGCGTCTCGGCGGCATGTAGCGGTGCCGGGTCATCAGAGCAGTGAGAGCGGCCGGCGTCTGAGTGACGTGCGGCCGCTCTGCTTAGTTGAGCGCCCGGAGAATGTCGGCGGCGTGTTCCGGTGCCGCATCAGAGCAGTGAGAGCGGCCGGCGTCTGAGTGACGTGCGGCCGCTCTGCTTAGTTCAGCCCAGGAAAATGTCGGTGGCGTGTAGCGGTGCCGTGCCCTCAGAGCAGTGAGAGCGGCCGGCGTCTGAGTGACGTGCGGCCGCTCTGCTTAGTACAGCGCACGGAGATTCTCGTACCGGGCCATCAGCGCAGTGAGAGCGGCCAACGTCTGAGTGACGTGCGGCCGCTCTGCGCATCGTTCAGCAAGATTCAGCGGCGTGCTCTTTCTACAGTATAACACTCACGTGCTCAGCGGCTATGGCATTTCTACAGTATAACACTCACACACAGCAGGGCGGCAGCGTGAGCTGACCGCCCTGACACTCATACCTTGTGCCGCCTTCTCCTGGCTGTGACGAGCTTCTCTCTGCAAGCTTCGTTTCAGCCTCCAGCATCTCATCTAGGCTGTAACGGGGCTTCTTCTGTAAGCTCCTTGCAGCTGTAGATTCTTCCAGCTCTTTGTCTCATCCTGGCTGTGACGGAGCTTCTTTCTGTAAGCTCCGTTCAGTTTGCAGGAGACAGTGGCTGCCTGTGGCTGTGAGGGTGCTCTTTGTGAGGACCGACACGCCATGCGCTTGCCTATAGCGCCTGTGGCTGTGAGGGTGCTCTTTGTGAGGACCGACACGCCATCCGCTGCCTTGCAGCGGCACCATCCCGGACCCATGTTTTTCCATAAACTGGGACGGGAAGTGTAAAAATTAAAAATAAAAATAAAAATCTGAAAAGTGGCCATTGCCACAAGCCGATGTTCATCTGTGAGCACCGAAAAAACACTGGCAAAGTACACTGAGGTACTTGGGGATATGGAGGGGGGGGGAGAGTCCTAAATTTGAATATTCAGTGCCTTTGTTCGGCTACGCCCGTCCATATCCCAAGAGTACTCCAGTGACCCCTAGTGGATGATAAAGAAATATAGTACACTAAAATAATCCCTGCTGAACTATGTTGTATTCAGAGGTCACATTATATCAGACAATGGGCTAAATGTAACAGCCTGCGACTTGTAAGCATTGGCGAGTTCCCAGCAATTCTGGCCAGTGTTTTAAAGGGGCTATCATTTTAAAGGTAAAACCATCCTGGTTTGCACTATCTTCCTGAAGATATCACTGGGAAGATGGTGCCGGCCTTAAGTATAGGTATACTCGGGAGGAGGGGGGACAGTGGACCAGAGCCCCTCCAGCAGGCCAGTCCCCAGTAATTAGTACCCGCCCCCCATTCCCTCCCAACGCCACTGTGCGCAGAGTGAGGCTGGCACTCAGCATTGGAGATCAGAAACCAGTGTTTACCATCATGACCTCCCATTGATGGTGAAGCCACTCACCAAGGACATCGATTGTTGCTAACCATGGATGGTTGATGGCCAGCTGTAGTGATGTGGGGGCAGGCTATTCTCTGTTAATAGTCCCATGTTGCTTCTGCATCGGTCTTGTCTGTTAGGCCGACAGCATAACCAATAGAACTATATCGGCCGGTCATACACACCCGTTCACAGTCACATTTAGAATGCATGCTGTCGTTACCAGAATTATCCCATTGGGAGTGCAGTGTGCCCGACTGGATGACCCAGCAAATGACCCGCAGAAGCGCACAAGTGGGGGTACACACTAGACGATGTGGCTGATATATTGTTCTGATCCATGTCAAAATCATATATCAGACAAATATATAGTCTAATGTGTACCCAGCCTACCTCTTGTTTGTCTTCATATGTGTATTGATTTACTGGTGTTTACCTTTTGACAGGTGACTGTCTGGCTTCATTGTGAATACCTGTTTCATGTCTGTTACCTTTACAAACTGGAACATCAGAGCAGAGTCTCCTAACCTTAACATATTTGGTTTCTGCCTTGGGATTCCATTCCTGATCACTACCTGTACATGTATGGGCAGCTGCAGCAGCTCACAGCATGCCAGGACTCCATCTATGCAGTCCAATTTGTAGGGCAAAATAGAAGCAAGCACAGTACATACAGAGGGGGCTGCCCAAAAGGGTAAAGCTCTTTGAAAGAAGACATTTAAGACTTTGCTAGCAAGTAGCTATAGAAGGGCTTACAGTCATTAGGTTGACAAGACTTAGGGCGACAGCCTTTACGTCGACCACTATTGGTCGACATGCACTAGGATGACATGGTCATTAGGTCAACATGAAAAAGGTCGACATGGAAAAATGTCAACATGAGTTTTTTTGTTGTTTTTTAAACAGGATTTTGATACCTACCGGCAAATCCTTTTCTCCTGGTCTGTAGAGGATGCTGTGGTCCACTTCATAACCACGGGGTATAGACGTTTCCGCAGGAGCCATGGGCACTCTTAAGACTTTTCAATGGGTGTGAACTGGCTCCTCCCTCTATGCCCCTCCTCCAGACCTCAGTTATAGGAACTGTGCCCAGGGAGACTGACATTTCGAGGAAAGGATTTACTTTAAACTAGTGGTGAGATACATACCAGCTCACACCACAACCATGCCGCACAACATAGCATTCAACAGAACACACGCTAACAGGCATGAACCAATTACAGCAACATGCTGAAACTAATATAACACAACTTGTGTAACTCTAATAACAAAACTGCAGGTAAAGTACGCACTGGGACGGGCGCCCAGCATCCTCTACGGACTAGGAGAAAAGGATTTACCGGTAGGTATCAAAATCCTGTTTTCTCATATGTCCTAGAGGATGCTGGGGTCCACTTCATGACAATGGGGTTTTTACCAAAGCTCCAGTACGGGCGGGAGAGTGCGGATGACCCTGCAGCACCAATTGACCGAACTTGAGGTCTACCTCGGCCAAGGTGTCAAACTTGTATAATTTAGCAAATGTGTTTGACCCCGACCAAGTAGCTGCTCGGCAAAGTTGCAATGCCGAGACCCCCCGGGCAGCCGCCCAGGATGAGCCCACCTTCCTAGTGGAATGGGCCTTCACCGACGTCGGTAACGGCAATCCAGCCGTAGTATGAGCGTGCTGAATCGTACTTCTGATCCAACGCGAAATAGTCTGCTTGGAAGCAGGACACCCAATCTTGGAGGTCATTCCGAGTCGTTCGCTCGGAAAATTTCTTTGCATCGCAGCGTTTTTCCGCTTAGTGCGCATGCGCAATGTCCGCACTGCGACAAGTAAATTTGCTATGAAGTTTGGATTTTTACTCACGGCTTTTTCTTCGCTCAGGCGATCGTAGTGTGATTGACAGGAAATGGGTGTTACTGGGCGGAAACAGGCCGTTTTATGGGCGTGTGGGAAAAAACGCTACCGTTTCCGGAAAAAACGCGGGAGTGGCTGGAGAAACGGAGGAGTGTCTGGGCGAACGCTGGGTGTGTTTGTGACGTCAAACCAGGAACGATAAGCACTGAACTGATCGCAGATGCCGAGTAAGTCTGAAGCTACTCTGAAACTGCTACGAGATGTGTAATCGCAATATTGCGAATCTTTCGTTCGCAATTTTAAGAAGCTAAGATTCACTCCCAGTAGGCGGCGGCTTAGCGTGTGCAATACTGCTAAAATCGCCTTGCGAGCGAACAACTCGGAATGAGGGCCCTTGTTGGGAGCATACAGGACAAACAAAGACTCTGTTTTCCATATTCGAGCTGTTCTAGCGACATAAATCTTCAAAGCCCTAACCACATCTAGAGACTTTGACTCAGTGAACGTGTCAGTAACTACTGGCACCACAATAGGTTGGTTTATGTGGAAAGATGAAACCACCTTCGGAAGAAAATGTTGACGAGTCCTCAACTCTGCCCTATCTTCATGGAAGATCAGGTAAGGGCTCTTGTGAGACAAGGCCCCCAATTCAGACACCTGCCGCGCGGATGCCAATGCCAAAAGCATCACCACTTTCCAAGTGAGAAACTTCAACTCTATCTCTTGTAGAGGGTCAAACCAATCTGATTGAAGGAACTGCAACACCACGTTAAGGTCCCATTGTGCCACTGGAAGCACAAATGGAGGCTGGATGTGCAGAACCCCTTTCACGAAGGTCTGAACCTCTGAAAGAGAGGCCAATTGTTTTTGGAAGAACACTGACAAGGCCGAAATCTGGACCTTGATTGATCCCAATCGTAGGCCCGCCTCCACACCAGCCTGCAAAAAATGGAGAAAATGTCCCAACTCAAACTCTTCCGTAGGAGCCTTCTTGGATTCACAACAAGACACATATTTTCTCCAAATACGGTGGTAATGTCTCGACGTTACTCCTTTCCTGGCCTGAAAAAAGGTGGGGATGACTTCCTTGGGAACACCCTTTCGGGCTAGGATCCGACACTCAACAGCCATGCCGTCAAACGTAGCCGCGGTAAGTCTTGATACACGCACGGCTCCTGAAGATCTGGGTACCAAGCCCTCCTTGGCCAGTCAGGGGCAATGAAGATTGCTCAAACTCTTGTTCTTCTTATGATCCTGAGCACTTTTGGGATCAGCGGAAGTGGAGGGAAGACATACACCGACCGGAACACCCACTGGGCCACCAGCGCATCCACTGCTATTGCTTGAGGGTCTCTCGACCTGGAACAATATTTCTGAAGCTTCTTGTTGAGACGAGATGCCATCATGTCTACTTGAGGAACTCTCCAAAGACTTGTCACCTCTGTGAAGACTTCTTGGTGTAGGCCCTACTCTCCTGGATGGAGATCGTGTCTGCTGAGGAAGTCTGCTTCTCAGTTGTCTACTCCCGGAATTAAAATTGCCGACAGTGCCTTTACATGTCTTTCTGCCCAGAGGAGGATCTTCGTCACCTCTGCCATTGCCGCTCTGCTTTTCGTTCCGCCCTGCCTGTTTATGTACGCGACTGCTGTTACATTGTCCGACTGGATCTGCACGGGATGATCTTGAAGAAGATGTACCGCTTGTCGAAGGCCGTTGTAAATGGCTCTCAATTCCAGCACGTTTATGTGAAGGCAGGCTTCCTGACTTGACCATTTTCCTTGGAAGCTTTCCCCTTGTGTGACAGCTCCCCAGCCTCAGAGACTTGCATCCGTGGTTATTAGGACCCAGTCGTGAATCCCAAACCTGTGTCCCTCTATAGGTGAGAACTGTGTAACCACCACAGGAGCAAAATCCTGGCTTTGGGGGACAAGATTATTCCGGTGCATGTGTAGGTGAGATCCGGACCACTTGTCCAACAGATCTCACTGAAATACTCTGGCATGAAATCGGCCAAACTGTATGGCCTCGTAGGCCGCTACCATGTTCCCCAACAACCAAATGCATTGATGGATCAACACGCTTGTTGGTTTCAATATTTGTTTGACCATTTTCTGGATTTCCAGAGCCTTTTCCACTGGAAGAAATACTCTCCATACTTCTGTGTCCAGAATCATCCCTAAAAAGGACAATCTTGTCGTCGGTTCCAACTGTGACTTTGGAAAATTCATGATCCAACCGTGTCGTTGGAGAATTGACAGGGAGAGTGCGATGTTCTGCACCAACTGTTCCCTGGATCTTGCTTTTATCAGGAGATCGTCCAGATAAGGATTATATTGACTCCTTTTTGACGAAGGAGGACCATCATCTCCTCCACCACCTTGGTGAATACCCTCGGTGCCGTGGAGAGTCCGACCGGCAACGTCTGGAACTGGTAACAGCAATCCTGTACTGCGAATCTCAGATAAGCCTGGTGAGGAGGATAAATGGGAACATGCAAGTAAGCATCCTTTATGTCTACTGACACCATGAAGTCCCCCTCCTCCAGACTGGAAATCACTACCCTCAGGGATTCCATCTTGAACTTGAACCTTTTCAGGTAGAGATTCAGATTTTTCAGGTTTAAAATCGGTCTGACCGAGCCATCCGGCTTCGGAACTACGAAAAGGCTTGAATAAAAACCTTCTCCTTGCTGTGACAAAGGTACCAGGACAATGACCTGATCCTGACATAATTTTTGAATTGCCGTTGTTACTGCCTCTCTTTCTGGAAGAGAAGCTGGCAAGGTCGATTTGAAAAATCGGCATGGGGGGGATGTCTTGAAACTCTAGTTTGCACCCATGGGACACTATTTGTAAGACCCATGGGTCCAGGCCAGATTGAATCCAGATTTGACCGAAAAGTTTCAGACGTGCTCCCACCTGAGCGGACTCCCGCAAGGGAGCCCCAGTGTCATGCTGCAGATTTGGCAGAAGCAAGGGTGGACTTCTGCTCCTGCGATCCGGGAGACGCTGCGGATTTCTTTCCTTTCCCCATTCCCCTACCTGCAAAAAAGGGGGAACCTTTGGCCTTTTTGTATTTGTTGGCCGAAAGGACTGCATGTGAGAGTGATGTGTCTTTTTCGCCGGTGTAGGAGCATAAGGCAAGAATGTCGACTTACCTGCGGTAGCCGCCGTGACTAACGCATCCAGACCATCATCAAACAAGGCCTCACCTTTATACGGGAGAGCCTCCATATTTCTTTTGGAATCTGCATCAGCATTCCACTGGCGAATCCACAAGGCCCTCCAATCCGATACTGCCATGGTAGCGGTTCTTGACCCCAAGAAACCAATATATTTCATGGTTTCTAGTACATACGCAGCAGCGTCTTTGATATGACCTAACGTTAGGAGTAGCTCGTTTCCATCTATTGTGTCAATGTCTAATGACAAGTTTTCTGACCACTTCTCAATAGCACTACGCACCCACGCACAGACAATGGTAGGCCTGAGTAGTGTCCCATTGGCCACATCAATAGATCACCTCACTCACTTGCGCCTGTCGGCTCCTTAAGTGAAGCCATTCCAGGCACAGGGAAACACCTTTTCTCTTTTATGACAGGGCCCTGTCTAAAATGCGGGGTGACTCCCACCTTTTGGAAAAAGGTAAGTTGCCTGAATTCCTTTTGGGAATCTGAAATTTGTTTTCAGGTTAAATCAGACTCCCTCCAAGATACTGTTCCTGAGGTGGAGGGAAAATTACATTACTTCTTTACTAAAGTAAACCCTGTACTTGTGGTAAAAGAGGGGGCTTCGTAACTTCTAACAGCTCCTTTATAGCTAAAACATGTTTTGAATGCTTTTTTGCTAATTTAGGACCTATTCCCCTGGAATCACTAGTGTCGACACAGGAATCAGAGTCCGTGTTGGTATCAGTTTGTACTACTTGTGCAAATTTGTATGTGGCTCAGAAAGATCCCTGTGGATGAAAGCCAGAACTATTAAAAATCACATCTTCACCAGATTATTTTCATTTTCTGTATGAGTTTCAGTCCAACCTCTTACTGATATGATTCACACTATCATGTAACCTTTCACCCAGTCAGGCTCTTGGTGTCATATTACACCTCTGTGTCCCTAACATGTCTCCACAGAGTTCCCTGCCACAGACATGTCACACACGTGCACAACCACACTACAGACACTCCGGGTTTATAGGGGACAGACCCACAGTAAAATCTGTCAGAGGGACACAGATAGGAGTGCATCCAGTCTGCCTGGGCACATTTCTAAAACGGAGGTCTGGAGGAGGGGCATAGAGGGAGGAGCCAGTTCACACCCATTGAAAAGTCTTGAGTGCCCATGGCTTCTGCGGAACCGTCTATACCCCATGGTCATGAAGTGGACCCCAGCATCCTCTATGAGAAAATAATTTTAACTTTTCATACTTTACGATCCACGTGGACTACAATTGGGAACGGTAACCTGTGCCGAGTGCAGCGATAGCAGAGCGAGGCACCTTGCCCGAAGCATAGCGAGAGGATACGGTGCACTAATTGGGGTTCCCTGTCACTTCATGAAGAAAACGACACCAAAAAAGTAAAAAAACTCATGTCGACCTTTTTCATGTTGACCTAATGACCATGTTGACCTAATCACCCTGTAGACCTAGTGCATGTCAACCAACAGTGGTCGACCTAATGACTGTTGACTTAAATCTTGTCAACCTAATGACCCATACCCCTATAGAAGAGTGCCAGTGAGTGTCTATAGATATATGAATACTTTGCAATCACATTGCAGTCACATCCATCGGGGATGCGATTGCAATGTGCGAGTCTGCGCAGCTGCTGTGCGGCCGTTGCGCATGCGCAGTTTGCCTCCCACCCGGGCAAACTGCACTGCAAACTGCAACAGCGGCAGGGTCTGAATGACCCCCAATGTGTATAGAGGGTACCACTGTGTGGTGTAATGTGACTGACAGACACTACTGTGCGGTATACTATGACTGACGGATACTGCTGTGCGGTATACTATGACTGACGGACACTACTGTGCGGTATAATGTAAATTGGTACTATTCTGTTGACACCCCCTTACATTTTTGTTATGTGTCTCCGGCGCACACTGCCCCTGTTTTCAACGGGGAGGGGAGTGCCATAGTAAACATTCACCCTGGGCACCACAAGGTCTACAACTGGCCTTAACGCCACGTGTATGTCAGGCATATAAGTCACACATCCTCATTTCTTCCATATTTTTAATTAGATTGAATATTTTTAATTGTATCCTACACTACACGAACTCCTGTAGGTATCACTCTGCATCAACTCCATAATATTTTACACACACACATACCCCTCATCATGGTCCTTTTATATCTATAGCTTCTATTTCCCCCTCTATTGCCCAAGCAGTAAATCGAAGGAAAAAGCTGGAATCTGTTACAGCAATATTCTATGCAAATAAAACGTGAAGGAAAAATGGCACAATCCAAGATGAAATGCTTGTTAATTGGTGTGAAAGGGTCCCGCGAATGGCGACCCAGGTCCCATTAACACCCTGCTCACTAGTGCCTGGAAATATTGTAATCTCCAAGCACTGGCAGAGGAGAACCTCTTGAAATAATCCGAATCCAGCCTGCGGTGTAAACAGGTTTCAGGCCAATTCGAAGCCGATGTAATATCCTAAAACTGCTTTTGATGTATTAATTAATCTGAGTGACACTTACCAGCAGAACTGCTGAGAAAGACTTCCTTTGTCTGGTTGGATGCCCATCTTGATACTGATGGCTCTCTCCTATCCTGAATAACATAGCTGCATTCCAGTTATGATGTGGATCAAGGAGAGAACGGTCAACAAATGTGAAGTATACAACTATAATAATACAAAGTGCACATTACCATAAACAGCCAAAGTACCGATTGCTCTGCATGTGGGAATACTTTTATCCCCAAAATGTAGATAAGATATTACACACCCAATTCCTGTAACAAAACGAGTTCTGTACTGGGAAACAGTCATGTAAGAACTATTCCTTAGTATCACACTGTACTTATTAGCATTACTTGCTGCATGGATCTAGACAAGTTTTCAAGAACATCTTACTAATGTTGAGTTGTCAAATGTTGAGTGTCCTTTACTAACCCCTTCTCTTCCTACAGCCATCCCCATATCACCAGGCAAGCGCCATCTGTGAGTGGATTGTAGCTTTTGGATTTGTTACATTTTTTTTCACGTTTATCAGAGATTTTCAGGTTGGTATAAATTCTAATCACAAATGCATTTAATAAGATCTGCCTTTAGCGCTTTCAGTGTAAATTTTTCCATTTAAAAAAAAAAAAAGCTTCTTAGCGATTTTTTGCCAAATTTTGTGTTTCAGGCAATAAAATTAATGCCTTTTTTTTTTGCGGCTAAATTTACCTTTTTTCATGCAAAAGCACACAGGACCCGAGATTTGGCGCTTATTGCAGATTTTAGTTCTCCTGTATCCGGGAAGTTGAAACAAAATCCCTGATAATGCTGGCTATCGGCTTCAATTGAATTACCCCCCCAAGGATCAATTAGCTATGCTAATTTACCACAGCTAATTGATTTTCCCCCTAAGTAGTCCCGCATTGTGGAAAAATAGTATTTTGTATTTTATGCTGAATTAAATTTCATGTTTTTTTTTCTACATGAGTTTCTCTTTACATGAGTTTTGGCATTTTTGTTTTCTATGGTACATTAATCATTCAGGAATCGGTCGATGTGTACTGATATTCCCATTCTCTATAGAAATGAATCATTTCTCTTACCAGCCCTTCTAGCTTTGGCGACTGCAGCCACTTTGTCTATCCAGGTCATATTTGCATAACCTTGTTTTATCAGTGTTCATAAGCTCCACATTTCTCCTAATACATGTGTTTATTTGTGTCCTTGCAGTCTGTGACTATAAAAATTTTGACAGAAATACATGATGATTTTTGACAAGAGCTCCTACACGTCAGAAGTGACTTCATCAGTCTGTTTCACTGGTGCCCAATTTGCACTATTCTGCTCTGGTCGCAGAAATATCTGGTCGACATTTCCTAGTATTTTATGTTTTATATTTTTTTCATCAATAAATAATTTAAGATTCATGTTCTCTGGTTCATTTATTGCTTATTTAGTAAGAGCAATGTGGAAAAAGCATCAAGATTTCCAAGACCCTAGGTGTATGAGTTGTTCTATAGCAGCTCTGTATTATACACTGGGTTTGGAGCATGAAGAAACTCACACCACTATTAGAGAAATTCCCTGTCACACTAGGGGATGGGATCACATACAAGTTTGTTTTTAATCCCCAAAATGAAACTCATTATTAAAGAAATATAATACATATCCTACTAGAATTTTAAATCTTTTACCAGCTGGTGGTGTTTGCATAAAAATATATTGGAGCTATTTGCTCTGTAGTTTGCACTACAACATGATTAAAACACTCATGTTGCAAATCATCAATATCAACAGGGTTTACCAAATGGTAACTTTGATAAAGCCAGGGCCATCATTTACACTAGGCACCAGGAAATTCAGTGACATTATACATACACTTCTATAAAAGGAGCTTATCAAACAAAGGGGCCGATGTATTAAGCCTGGAGAAGTGATAAAGCAGTGATAAGGAAAGGTTATAACGTACCAGCCAATCAGCTCTAACTGTCATTTTTCAAACCTGTAATGATTGGCTGGTGCGTTATCACCTTGCACTTATCACTGCTTTATCACTTCTTCAGGCTTAATACATTTGCCCCCAGGGCCGGCCGGCCCGTTACGCAGGGGTAGGCGGCTGAGTTAGGCGCCACAGTGAGGAGGGTGGCGGAAGCCTGGAGTGGATCACACCCCCAGCCTAACCGAGAGCCCATGCTGCATACCGCCAGCTCTGGCAGTGGCGGCTCCTGCCAGAGACCAGCTCCAGTTGGTGACAGGGAGTGTATGACGACGAGTGACAGGCAGGCCCCCATGTGACCGGGCTAGTTGTGACAGCAGGAGGAAGCAGGCAGAGTGCACGGCTGTCATGATCAGAACTTGGAAAGTGCCCGGGAGCCCCCATTGCCGCTGCATTCTGTGCCCCAGCTTGGACATCTCACTTGTGGAGCTGGGAAGGAGAGAGCCTGCAGATGCGCGGGCACCTTGCTGACCTCCGTGATTCTCCTTCTGCTGCCCTGGACTCTCTTGCTGCTGTTTGGGGCTTGGACCTGCTAGTGTCAGGTCTCAGGGGGCAGCAGTGCCAGGTGTCAGGGGTTAGTGGTTTAAGGTCTCAAGGGCAGCAGTTCCACGTTTCAGGGGGAAGTAGTTTAAGGTCTCAGGGGCAGCAGTGCCAGGTCTCAGGAGGTAGTAGTGTCAGGTCTCGGGGCAGCAGTGCCAGGTTTCAGGGGATAGTAGTACCAGGTCTCAGGGGATAGTAGTACCAGGTCTCAGGGGATAGTAGTACCAGGTCTCAGGGGATAGTAGTACCAGGTCTCAGGGGATAGTAGTACCAGGTCTCAGGGGATAGTAGTACCAGGTCTCAGGGGATAGTAGTGCCAGGTCTCAGGGGATAGTAGTACCAGGTCTCAGGGGATAGTAGTACCAGGTCTCAGGGGATAGTAGTACCAGGTCTCAGGGGATAGTAGTACCAGGTCTCAGTAGGCAGAGCAGGTCTTCTATGCGTAATAACTATCAGATCCAGCCGGCCTATTAGGCAAAGTAAGCATTTGCGTATGGTGCCAGGTCACAAACCCCACTGACCACATGAAGGTTCCACGCCAAGACACCAGAGGTACTTTTCGTCCTGGGGAGGGGGGTTCCCTGTAGTGTCTGTGTGTCTGTATCTGGGAGCCGGGGAGGGAAAGCACTGGGTCAGAGCTTCCCGACACTCTCTCCCTGTCACCTCAGCCACCCACTATCTCCCTGTCATCCCAGCCTCCTCAGTCACCCACTATCTCAATCACCTCTGCCTCCCCAGTCACACACTAACTCCCTGTACCCTTGGGGGTACGATTGTGTGGCCACACCCTTTTCTTGCGAGACCACACCCCTTTTAAAAATTATATCCCATCAAGGGGCGCCAAAGTCTAAACTCGCTTACCAAAAAAATGAAGCTCAGGCCGGCACTGTTTGCCCCATAATTCTCAAATACACAAACACTATTTTGACAACTTTTAAACAATGGGTTCTCCATTCTGTGAATTAGTTTTCTTTTTTAATTTTGTTAATCAAACACAACAAAGGAATCGTAAACGCAAGGTAAAAAAAAAATGCAAACAGTATATAGTTCTGTAAAAATAGGATTTTAATACCTACTGGTAAATCCTTTTCTCCTAGTCTGTAGAGGATGCTGGAGACTCCAAAAAGGACCATGGGGTATAGACGGGATCCGCAGGAGCTTGGGCACACTAAAAAGACTTTGACTGGGTGTGAACTGGCTCCTCCCTCTATGCCCCTCCCCCAGACTTCAGTTATAGGAACTGTGCCCAGGAGAGACGGACATTTCGAGGAAAGGATTTTTGTTAAATTAAGGGCGAAACACATACCAGCCCACACCACAAACATACCGTACAACCAGAGTAACAAGAAACCAGAAAACAGTATGAACTAATAACAGCAACAAGCTGAATATAACCGATACACATCTCGCGTGTAACCAAAAACAACCAGTAACACCACTACTGCAAGGAACAGTCTGCACTAGGATGGGCGCCCAGCATCCTCTACGGACTAGGAGAAAAGGATTTAATGGTAGGTATTAAAATCCTATTTTCTCTTATGTCCTAGAGGATGCTGGGGACTCCAAAAGGACCATGGGGTCTATACCAAAGCTCCAGACCGGGCAGGAGAGTGCGGACGACTCTGCAGCACCGAATGAGCAAACATGAGGTCCTCCTCAGCCAGGGTATCAAACTTATAGAATTTAGCAACAGGTGTTTGAACCCGACCACGTAGCTGCTCGGCAAAGTTGAAGTACCGAGACCCCTCGGGCAGCCGCCCAAGATGAGCCCACCTTTCTGGTAGAATGGGCCTTTACTGACCTCGGCAACGGTAGTCCAGCCGAAGAATGAGCTTGCTGAATCGTATTACAAATCCAGCGTGCAATAGTCTACATAGAAGCAGGATTTCCAATCTTTTTGGGAGCATACAAGACAAACAGAGCCTCTGTTTTCCTAGTAAGAGCCGTTCTGGCGACGTAAATCTTCAAGGCTCTTACAACATCCAGAGACTTTGGAACCGCCACAACATCCGACGCCACAGGTACTACAATAGGTTGGTTTATGTGAAACGAAGAAACCACCTTCGGCAGAAATTGCTGACGAGTCCTCAATTCCGCTCTATCAGAATGAAAGATCAAATATGGGCTCTTGTGAGACAAAGCCACCAACTCGGACACTCGTCTAGCAGATGCCAGAGCCAAAAGCATGACCACTTTCCAAGTGAGAAATTTTAACTCAACCTTACGCAAAAGGTTCAAACCAGTGAGACAAACTGTAACACCACTTCAAGGTCCCACGGTGCCACAAAAGGAGGATGTATATGCAGTACACCCTTCACGAAAGTCTGAACCTCAGGAAGGACAGCCAATTCTTTTTGAAAGAAAATAGATAAAGCCGAAATCTGCACTTTGATGGAACCCAATTTCAGGCCTGCATCTACGCATGCCTGCAAAAAATGGAGGAAACGACCCAAATGGAACTCCTCCGCAGGAGCTGCCTTGGTTTCACACCAGGATACATACTTCCTCCAAATACGGTGATAATGTTTCGCCGTGACCTCCTTCCTAGCTTTTAGGAGAGTGGGAATGACCTCCCCAGGAACACCCTTCCGAGCTAAGATCTGGTGTTCAACTTCCACGCCATCAAACGCAGCCGCGGTAAGTCCGGAAACACACAGGGTCCCTGTAGTAACAGGTCCTCTCTTAGAGGAAGCGGCCAAGGATCTTCTACCAGTAATTCCTGAAGATCCGGATACCAAGCCCTCCGTGGCCAATCTGGAACAACGAGTATTGCCTGAACCCGTTTGTCGTACGATCCTCCGCACCTTTGGAATGAGATGAAGAGGAGGGAACACATACACCGACCGAAACACCCACGGAGTTACCAGGGCGTCCACTGCACTGGCTTGGGGGTCCCTTGACCTGGAACAATACCTCGGAAGCTTCTTGTTGAGGCGCGACGCCATCATGTCTATTAGAGGTATGCCCCAACACCTTGTCACTTCTGCAAATACCTCTTGATGAAGAGCCCACTCTCCCGAATGGATATCGTGTCTGCTGAGGAAGTCTGCTTCCCAGTTGTCCACGCCCGGGAGAAAAACAGCCGACAGTCCTTGTGTGACCGCGCCCCAGCCTCGGAGACTTGCATCTGTTGTCATCAGGACCCAGTCCTGGATTCCGAATCGGCGTCCTTCTAGGAGGTGAGAGTCTTGTAGCCACCAAAGAAGAGAGATCCTGGCTCTGGAAGATGGACTATTTTTCCGGTGCATGTGCAGGTGAGACCCGGACCATTTGTTTAGCAGATCCCACTGAAACACCCGAGCATGAAACCTGCCAAACGGAATGGCTTCGTAAGCCGCCACCATCTTCCCTAGCACTCGAGTGCATTGGTGAATCGACATACTTGTCGGCCTCAGAAGCTCCCTGACCAGAGTCTGGATTTCCAGGGCTTTTTCCTCCGAAAGAAACTCTCTGTTGTTCCGTGTCTAGGATCATACCCAGAAAGGACAGCCGAGTGGCCGGGGTCAACTGAGACTTTGGCAAATTCAGAATCCAACCGTGATGCCACAGAACCGACAGGGAGAGATCCACATTTCTCAACAACTGATCCTTGGACCTTGCCTTTATCAGATCATCGTCCAAGTACGGGATAATTGTGACCCCTTGCTTGCGAAGGAGCACCATCATCTCCGCCATTACCTTGGTGAAACCCTCGGGGCCGTGGAAAGCCCAAACGGCAACGCCTGAAATTGGTAATGACCGTCCTGTATCGCAAACCTCAGGAAGGCTTGATGAGGAGGGTATATCGGGATGTGCAAGTAAGCATCCTTTATGTCGACTGACGCCATAAAATCCCCCCCCTTCGAGGCTGGAGATCACCGCTCGAAGAGATTCCATCTTGAACTTGAACACTTTCAAGTATGGATTGAGGGATTTTAGTTTCAGGATTGGTCTGACCGATCCGTCAGTCTTCGGCACCACAAAGAGGCTCGAATAGAACCCTTTTCCCCGTTCTGACGGGGGAACCGGCACCACGACCCTCTGTTGACACAACTTTTGTATCGCATCCCTTACCACTTCTCTTTCGGGAAGAGAAGCTGGCAAGGCCGACACGAAAAACCGGTTGGGGGGCATCTCCTGAAACTCCAGTCTGTACCCTTGGGACACTATGTCTAAGACCCAAGGATCCAGAGCCGAACGAACCCAGACCTGACTGAAGAATCAGAGACATCCCCCCACCGGTAGGGACTCCCCCAGGGGAGCCCCAGCGTCATGCGGTGGACTTGGTAGAGGCGGGGGAGGACTTTTGGTCCTGGGTGCCTGACACTGCAGGCGACTTCCTTCCCCTTCCCCTTTGAAGCGAGGAAGGACGAGCCCTTACCTCTTTTGTATTTATTAGGCCGAAAGGACTGCATCTGCTGATGGGGTGCCTTTTTCTGTTGTGTGGGAACATAGGGAAGAAAAGAGGACTTACCCGCAGTAGCGGTAGACACCAGGTCAGCCAGGCCGTCACCGAACAAGACACTACCTTTAAAAGGGAGAGCTTCCATATTCTTCTTGGAGTCGGCATCAGCATTCCATTGATGAACCCACAGTGCCCTCCTGGCTGAAATCGCCATGGCATTGACTCTTGATCCCAAGAGGCCAACATCCCTCGCCGCATCCTTTAGGTAATCTGCAGCGTCCTTGATATAACCAAGAGTCAAAAGAATATTATCTTTATCAAGAGCATCCATATCAGGAGCCAAATTTTCAGCCCACTTAGCAATAGCACTACTCACCCATACTGATGCAACAGCAGGTCTGAGCAATGCACCAGTATTGACGAAAATGGACTTCAATGTCGTCTCCAGCTTGCGATCCGCCGGATCCTTGAGAGCAGCCGTGTCAGGAGACGGAAGCGCCACCTTCTTGGACAATCGCGAGAGAGCCTTGTCCACATTGGGAGACGACTCCCATTTTTCCCTATCGTCAGAGGGGAAAGGATATGCCATCAAAATTCTCTTGGGAATCTGCCACCGTTTGTCAGGCGATTCCCAAGCCTTTTCACAAAGTGCATTACTTTCAATAGGGGGGAAATTTTACCTCAGGTCTTTTCCCTTTAAATAAACAAACTCTTGTGTCAGGAACGGCAGGTTCCTCAGATATATGTAAAACCTCTTTAATGGCTATAATCATGTACTGAATACTCTTGACAACCCGTGGATGCAAAGAAGCCTCATTAAAATCGACATCAGAGTTAGAGTCCGTGTCGGTACCTGTATCTGAAATCTGGGTAAAAGAACGCTTTTGTGACCCTGAGACTGTCTGTACCTGAGACAAAGCGTCCTCCACAC
This sequence comes from Pseudophryne corroboree, assembly GCF_028390025.1. Taxonomy (NCBI): domain Eukaryota; kingdom Metazoa; phylum Chordata; class Amphibia; order Anura; family Myobatrachidae; genus Pseudophryne; species Pseudophryne corroboree. The sequence continues at coordinate 568,530,671 of NC_086449.1, read as the reverse complement.
ACTGTCTCCATGTTTGTGTCTGAGAATCAGATTTATCCAGTCTCTTAGATAATAAAGCCACATTCGCATTCAGTGTACTCAGCATAGTCATCCAATCAGCAGTCGGCTGTGCCGACAGAGACATGCCTAAATCCTTTTCTGCACCCCCAATAACTTCCTCCGGGGAGGAACACCCAGGCTCAGACATGTCAACACCGAGTGCCGACACACCCACACAGGCCACAAGCACGGTGACAGACCCACAGAGAAGCCCATAGGGAGAAACACACAGGGAGTATGCCAGCTCACACCCCAGCGCCCATACACTAAAGGAATAGTATATATGATCAGCGCTGTCTAAACATATATGAAAGCACCAAATTTTATGTGCCACCCGCCCGCCCTGTTATTCCTCCCTGTTACTTGCGGGAGCTTGGAGGTCCGGGCCAGCGTCTCTGCAGCACTGTAGAGATAGGAGAAAATGGCGCTAATGAGCAATGTGCGGCTAAGCCCCGCCCCTTCCCGGCGCGCTGTAGCCCGCTAAAAATTAGATTTTACTCACCGATAAATCTATTTCTCGTAGTCCGTAGTGGATGCTGGGGACTCCGTAAGGACCATGGGGAATAGACGGCTCCGCAGGAGACTGGGCACATCTAAAGAAAGCTTTAGGACTATCTGGTGTGCACTGGCTCCTCCCCCTATGACCCGCCTCCAAGCCTCAGTTAGGACACTGTGCCCGGAAGAGCTGACACAATAAGGAAGGATTTTGAATCCCGGGTAAGACTCATACCAGCCACACCAATCACACCATATAACTCGTGATAGGAACCCCGGTTAACAGTATGATAACAATGGAACCTCTGAATAGATGGTTCGCAATAACAACCCGATTTGTGTAACAATAACTATTTACAAGTATTGCAGACAATCCGCACTTAGGATGGGCGCCCAGCATCCACTACGGACTACGAGAAATAGATTTACCGGTGAGTAAAATCTTATTTTCTCTGACGTCCTAGTGGATGCTGGGGACTCCGTAAGGACCATGGGGATTATACCAAAGCTCCCAAACGGGCGGGAGAGTGCGGATGACTCTGCAGCACCGAATGAGAGAACTCCAGGTCCTCCTCAGCCAGGGTATCAAATTTATAAAATTTTGCAAACGTGTTTGCCCCTGACCAAGTAGCAGCTCGGCCAAGTCGTAAAGCAGAGACCCCTCGGGCAGCCGCCCAAGATGAGCCCACCTTCCTTGTGGAATGGGCTTTTAGAGATTTAGGCTGCGGTAGTCCCACCGCAGAATGCGCAAGCTGAATAGTGCTACAAATCCAGCGCGCTATAGTCTGCTTAGAAGCAGGAGCACCCAGCTTGTTGGGTGCATCTAGGATAAACAGCGAGTCAGTTTTCCTGACTCCAGCCGTCCTGGAAATATAATTTTTCAGGGCCCTGACTACGTCCAGTAACTTGGAATCCTCCAGGTCCCTAGTAGCCGCAGGCACCAATAATAGGTTGGTACAAGTGAAAACCTGATACCACCTTCGGGAGAAAGTGAGGACGAGTCATCAACTCTGCCCTATCCATATGGAAAGTCAGGTAAGGGCTTTCCTATGACAAAGCCGGCAATTCTGACACATGCCTGGCCGAAGCCAGAGCCAACACATGACCACTTTTCATGTGAGATATTTCAAATCCACGGTTTTAAGTGGCTCAAACCAATGTGATTCCAGGAACTCCAAAACCACATTGAGAACCCAAGGTGCCACTGGGGCACAAAGAAGGGGCTGAATATGCAGCACTCCCTTACAACGTCTGAACTTCAGGCTTACATCCTTCCTGGCTTTGATCAGGATAAGAATGACTACCTCCGGAATGCCTTTTTCACTCAGGATCCGGTGTTCAACCACCATGCCGTCAACGCAGCCGCGGTAAGTCTTTGAACAGACATGGCCCCTGCTGCAGCAGATCCTGTCTGAGTGGCAGAGGCCATGGGTCCTCTGAGATCATCTCTTAAAGTTCCGGGTACCAAGCCCTTCTTGGCCAATCCGAAACAAAGAGTATAGTTCTTACTCCTCTTTTTCTTATTATCCTCAGTACCTTGGGTACTGGTACACCCGCGGTGTCACTAGAGCGTCCACAGCGATCGCCTGAGGTTCCCTTGACCTGGCGCAATATCTCTTTTATTGAGGCAGGACGCCATCATGTCCACCTGTGGTCTTTCCCAACGGTTTACTAGCATTTGGAAGACTTCTGGATGAAGTCCCTATTCTCCCGGGTGGAGTCTGCTGCGGAAGTCTGCTTCCCAGTTGTCCACTCCCGGAATGAACACTGCTGCCAGTGCTACCACATGATTTTCCGCCCAACGGGGAATCTTTGTGGCTTCTGCCATTGCCCTCCTGCTTCTTGTGCCGCCCTGCCTGTTTACATGGGCGAGCGCCGTGATGTTGTCTGATTGGAACCGTACGGCTGGTGAAGCAGGGGCCTTGTTTTGCTTAGGGCCTTGTAAATGGCTCTTATCTCCAGAAAATTTATGTTAAGTGAAAACTCCTGTTTGGACCATAGTCCTTGGAATTTTATTCCCTGTGTGACTGCACCCCAGCCCCGAAGGCTGGCATCCGTGGTCACCAGGACCCAGTCCTGTATTCCGAATCTGCGGCCCTCTAGTAGATGAGCCCTCTGCAGCCACCACCGCAGCGACACCCTGGTTCTTGCCGACCGGGTTATCCGTTGCTGTATCTGGAGATGGGACCCGGACCATTTGTCCAACAGGTCCCACTGGAAAATCCTTGCGTGGAACTTTCCGAATGGAATTGCTTCGTACGAAGCTACCATTTTTTCCCAGGACTCGTGTGCATTGATGTACCGACACCTGTCCCGGTCTTAGGAGGTTTCTGACTAGAGATGACAACTCCTCGGCTTTTTCCATTGGAAGAAACACTTTTTTCTGGTCTGTTTCCAGAATCATTCCCAGGAACAGAAGACGTGTCGTCGGGACCAGCTGTGACTTTGGAATTGAGAATCCAGTCCTGCTGTTGCAGCACTTCCCGAGAAAGTGCTACCCCCTTACCAACTGTTCCTTGGACCTCGCCTTTATCAGGAGATCGTCCAAGTACGGGATAATTAAAACTCCCTTTTTGCGAAGGAGTATCATCATTTCGGTCATTACCCTGGTAAAGACCCTCGGTGCCGTGGATAATCCAAACGGCAGCGTCTGGAACTGATAGAGACAGTCCTGTACCACAACCTTGAGGTACTCCTAGTGAGGAGGGTAAATGGGGACATGCAGGTAAGTATCCTTGATGTCCAGAGAGACCCTGTAATCCCCCTCGTCCAGGTTCGCAATAATCGCCCTGAGCGATTCCATCTTGCACTTGAATCTTTTGTTATATGTGTTCAAGGATTTTTTATATTTAAGATGGGTCTCACCGAACCGTCCGGTTTCGGTACCACAAACATTGTGGAAAAGTAACCCTTTTCCTGTTGAAGGAGGGGTACCTTGATAATCACTTGCTGTGAATACAGTTTTTTGGATTGCCACCAACACTGCCTCCCTGGCAGAGGGAGTTGCCGGTAAGGCAGGTTTTAGGAAACGGCGGGGGGGAGACGTCTCGAATTCCAGCCTGTACCTCTGAGATACTGTTTAAAGAACCCCGGGATCCACCTGTGAGAGAGCCCACTGTGCGCTGAAATTTCTGAGACGGGCCCCCACCGTACCCGGGTCCGCCTGAGCAGCCCCAGCGTCATGCTGTGGACTTACCGGACGCAGGGGAGGACTTCTGCTCCCGGGAACTAGCTGTGTGCTGCAGCTTTTTCCCTCTACCTTTTCCTCTTGGCAGAAAAGATGAGCCTCTAGCTCTCTACTTTTCTGGGGCCGAAGGGACTGTACCTGATAATACAGTGCTTACTTTTGCTGTGGGGTAGCTTGTGGCAAAAGTTTTGATTTCCCAGCCGTAGCTGTGGAAACGAGGTCTTCCATGTGCCGTTTTAAATCGGCATCGCCCGACCATTGCCGAGTCCATAACCCCCGTCTGGCGGCAATGGTTTTACATAGCGCTTATTAGTGATGCCAGTCGGCAAATATCCCTCTGTGCATCCCGCATGTATAAGACAGCGTCTTTTATATGCTCTATTTTCAGCAAAATATTGTCCCTATCTATAGTATAAATATTATCCGACAGGGAATCTGACCACGCAGCTGCCGCACTGCACATCCATGCCGAGGCAATAGCAGGTCTCAATATAATGCCCGTGTGTGTGTATATAGCTTTAAGGGTAGTTTTCTGCTTTCTATCAGCAGGTCCTTCAGGGCGGCCGTATCCGTGATGGTAATGCCACCTTTTTTAATAAGCGTGTAACCGCTTTATCTACCCTAGGGGTTATTTCCCAACGTGACCTATCCTCTGGCGGAAAAGGGTACGCTGCTTTAGAAATTATCCATTTCTTATCGGGGGAAGTCCACGCTTCCTCACACACCTCATATCAATTCCTCAGATGCAGGAAAACTACTGGTAGTTTTCTGTCACCAACATAATACCCTTTTTTGTGGTATCTGGGGTATTATCAGAAATGTGTAATACATTTTTCATTGCCTCAATCATGTAACGGGTGGCCCTATTGGAAGGTACACTAGTCTCATCGTCGTCGACACTGGAGTCGGTATCCGTGTCGACATCTGTGTCTGCCATCTGAGGTAGCGGGCGTTTTAGAGCCCCTGATGACATGTGAGACGCTTGGACAGGCACAAGCTGAGCAGCCGGCTGTCCTATGTCGTCAAACCTTTTATGTAAGGAGTTGACACTGTCACGTAATTCCTTCCATAAGTCCATCCACACCGGTGTCGACCCCGCAGGGGGGTGACATCCCATTCACAGGCATTTGCTCCGCCTCCACATCATTATCCTCCTCATACATGTCGACACAGCAGTACCGACACACAGCACACACACAGGGAATGCTCTGACAGAGGACAGGACCCCCCACAAAGCCCTTTGGGGAGACAGAGGGAGAGTATGCCAGCACACACCAGAGCGCTATATATCACAGGGATATCACCTATAGAGTGTTTTCCCTTATAGCTGCATAATATATATATATATATACTGCGCCTAATTTGTGCCCCCCCTCTCTTTTTAACCCTTTTCTGTAGTGCAGGACTGCAGGGGAGAGCCAGGGAGCGATCCCTCCAGCAGAGCTGTGAGGGAAAATGGCGCCAGTGTGCTGAGGAAGATGGCTCCGCCCCTTTTTCGGCAGGCTTTCTCCCGCTATTTTATCGTTTCTGGCAGGGGTTAATATACACCTATATAGCCTCTGGGGCTATATATGGTGTTAGTTTTGCCAGCCAAGGTGTTATTATTGCTGCTCAGGGCGCCCCCCCCCAGCGCCCTGCACCCATCAGTGACCGCAGTGTGTGGTGTGCATGAGGAGCAATGGCGCACAGCTGCAGTGCTGTGCGCTACCTTGGAGAAGACAGAAGTCTTCAGCCGCCGATTTTCCGGACCACCTTCTTGTTTCTGGCTCTGTAAGGGGAACGGCGGCGCGGCTCCGGGAACGGACGACTAGGTCGGGTCCTGTGTTCGATCCCACTGGAGCTAATGATGTCCAGTAGCCTAAGAAGCCCAAGCTACCACCACTTAGGTAGGTTCGCTTCTTCTCCCCTTAGTCCCTCGTTGCAGTGAGCCTGTTGCCAGCAGGTCTCACTGAAAATAAAAAACCTAAACTATACTTTCTTCTAGGAGCTCAGGAGAGCCCCTAGTGTGCATCCAGCTCAGCCGGGCACAGAAATCTAACTGAGGCTTGGAGGAGGGTCATAGGGGGAGGAGCCAGTGCACACCAGATAGTCCTAAAGCTTTCTTTAGATGTGCCCAGTCTCCTGCGGAGCCGTCTATTCCCCATGGTCCTTACGGAGTCCCCAGCATCCACTAGGACGTCAGAGAAATTCAAATTTCTTTACACTGGCAGGGGTACTCTATACCGTATCCGGACACCGTATATTCCGTTTTTTGCCAGCCACCGACCCCAGTTACTGCTGCCGAGGGCGCTCCCCCCCTAGCGCCCTGCAAGTGCCGTTGGTGATATGTGTGGGAGCATGGAGCACAGCGCTACCGCTATGCTGTACTTCGTTACTGAAGTCTTCTGCCGTCACTGAAGTCTTCGGTTCTTCTAATACTCACCCGGCTTCTTTTTTCTGGCTTTTGTGAGGGGGGTGACGGCGCGGCTCCGGGAACAAGCAGCTAGGCGAACCAAGTGATCGAACCCTCTGGAGCTAATGGTCTCCAGTAGCCTAAGAAGCAGAGCCCTTAACTGAAAAGAAGTGGGTCTGACTTCTCTCCCCTCACTCCCACGCTGCAGGGAGCCTGTAGCCAGCAGGTCTCCCTGAAAATAAAAAACCTAACAAAAGTATTTCTAGAGAAACTCTGTAGAGCTCCCCTAGTGTGCGTCTAGTCACTCCTGGGCACAAAGTCTAACTGAGGTCTAGGGGAGGGGCATAGAGGGAGGAGCCAGTTCACACCCAAAGTCTTTTTAGTGTGCCCAAGCTCCTGCGGATCCCATCTATACCCCATGGTCCTTTTGGAGTCCCCAGCATCCTCTAGGACGCAAGAGAAATACAGCAAAAGGTAACAGTTATCAAACAATATAATCATTATTAGGTACCCATGGCACAAATTGTTCAATAAAGGGAAGGAGATTGGGTAGACTTGAAGTAAGGGGGGGATTTTTGGGAGAGAAAAACGGGGTGGGGAGGAGTGGGTTCCACACAGAGAGAAGCAGACAATGATCAGGAGACCGAAAAGACGACTAAAGCCAAACTGGGACAAAATACACATCAAGTTTTAAAGTAAAGTAAAATCTGTAACATTTTACAAAGATATGCACGGTGGATCAGGTTGCAGCCCTACACAGCTGAGCAAATGAAGCCTATGCTTCGCAGATGAAGAGGCACCCATAGGCCTACTGAAGTAAGCTGAAACCCTGGAAGGAATCAACTGTCCCTGGGTAATGTGAGCTTGACAGATTGTAGCCCAGAGCCACCCAGAGATCGTCTGCTTAGAAGCCGGCCACCCTTGTTTCGTAGCATCTTGAAGATAGGCTACAATTACCACCATCACCATGCAGGAACTCTATTTTAAACTTTTGATACTCCAGATGTACATTTAGAGACTTGGGATTCAGAATTGGTTGAACTGAACCATCTGGTTTGAAAGAGGTTGGAGTGCAACCCTTGAGATCTGCGACTCGGTGGAACTGGCATAACTACCCTTGAGGACAGGAGATTTTTCACCGCCTGAACTAAACCTGTTTTTTTTTTAGGAGAGGCCAGAATAGCGATAGTAATCTCCGTGGATGATGGCCCACAAATGGAATCTTGTACCCTACCAATAGTATTTTCTGAGCCCAAGCTTCTGAACAAGTCTCTAAACCAGATGCTTTAAAAGAGAAGAAGCTAACCGCCCACCATAGGAACCCACTATGTCAGTTGGAAGCTTGTCATGTGCCTGGCTTGGGGTCTGGTCGACAAGAAAAAATAAATGAGGGCCGCTAGCCTGTCAGCTTTTGGGGGGGGATGGAGATTGACCTCCCCCCTCCCCCCCAAGAAAACACTCCCTAATGGATGATGGAAAGGAGGACAAGAATATGGTTTCTTAGGAGCCAAGGAAGTTGGTGAGGGTGTCCTTTCCTCATGCAGCTAAGGCAATTATCTTGTACAATTCTGGACCAAACAGTATATCCCAGAATATGGAAGGGTGTCTACGAAACGTATAGAGTCTGTGTCTGCTTGCCAGACCCACAGCCAAAGGGCCCGGCGGGCTGCAACTGCTTAGGCGACACCTTTGAACAAGCCTGCCCTGCATCCAAGGCAGCCACTCCCAAGTAAATGCCCAACAACTTGATGTATTCCACTAATGGAGTTAGATCCACCTTTGGACAGCCCGATCGAAGATCCTCTAATATTAGGTCTCCCATTTTTCCACTACCTTGTTTACCCAAGCTGAAATTAAAATGGGACTTCGTGAAATTCCTGCAGCAACGTAAATGACTTTAACGTGACTTCCAGTTTACAATCGCATCCATTTCTGAGCGATAAGGCACCCGGCAGAGGAATAGTTGTCTTCTTGGACAACCTACAGACAGAAGGAGCAACCAAGGTAGGAGATTCCCATTTACATATTTCCCCTGGTGGCAATAGGTAAAGTGTAAAAAAATATTGGAACATCTGGAACTTTAAGTCCGGATAAACCCAGGCCTCTGCCAGGAGTTCCTCTAACTAAAGGAGAGGAAGAAAAAGTTACTGACTGTTTTCTTGCAGTTCTGCAGAAGGGGAAATACTCAGAACCTAGCGTACAGCCTTAATTAAAACTTTTACTCCATAAGCATCTGATACATCCTCCTTCTGAACTGAAGACTCTTCCTAATCCGAATCTCCTAGAGGATCGTCTTCACCTTAGGAAGGAACTTCAGAAGTAGATTCTTCTCAAAAATACAAAATTGTGGGTAGTCGAAGCTTCTGAGACAGTGATCGCCTAGGTCAGTGTTTCTCAACCACGGTCCTCAAGGCACACTAACAGTCCTGGTTTTAGTGATATCCAGACTTGAACACAGGTGACTTAATTAGTACCTCAGTTATTTTGATTTAACCATCTGTGCTGAAGCCTGAATATCACTAAAACCTGCACTGTTGGTGTGCCTTGAGGACCGCGGTTGGGAATCCCTGGCCTAAGTAATTAATCTGGGCCTTTACAAGAGGCTTCTAGTGAGTCTTTCTAAGAAAGAAACCTGAACCAGTCCTTGGACTGACTGGTTCAGGCCTGGACTGAGACTCCATCAGTGCCAACTGATCAAGTGAGAAACCTAACCTAAAAGGCACGATCTGAGGAAAAGGCTGCCTAGAAGCCGCTACCTGACGAGATAGCAGTGACATTGCCCCTGCTAAAGTTGCCATCGAGGCCAGAGTGAACACAGGGAGAGACTCCACAGTAGCAACAGACAGCCCCCCAAGATTCCAAAATGCAATACATAATTTGCCCATGCACAAACACCTTCTGGACAACTGAAACCTACGGTGTTGCCCTTTTCTAGATATGAGGAGATACACACAGAATAGACTGCAGCAACAATAACACTGAATGCTGTAAACAATGAACATCTTTAACAGTGACTAGAACTACAATACTGAAAATAATAACGAAAAACAGTCACGCACACACTTAGAAGATTATAGAATAAACTAACACTGTTAAGTATTCCCTGAGAAGACTGGCAATAGTCTGTACTACCATTTTAACAGATTACCTCACTAGAAAAAAAGCTAAACAGAGTGCTCTGCGAAGATAGTCCCACCAGTGTAACTTACAGACCCCTTGGGGATAGAGAAGGAGTGGTTGCCTGCCACAGTGTTGTCTCAAGTCAGCTCCGCTGTAGAGGGCTCTTTAGACAGTGCAGCTGCTGGGGAAATAAGCAAGGGCAACCCCAATGGCTGTCGTCGCTAAACCCTGTCCCCAGACACTTCTCACAAAGAGCTTACTTTATAAAATGGCTGCTGAACATGGTCGCAACACTAAACAACCCGGAGGACAACCAACAGGCTAGGGGCATTGCCGCGGCTTTGCTGGAGACCCGTCCTTCACTAGTCAGAGAACAGATCCTACTCACACCTGGTGCAAAAAAAAAAAAAAAAAGTGTATGATGCTCTCAGGGACCCGGACACTAACCTTCAAAAGCTCCTTCGGTGCAGGCAGACTGCGGCAGTAGTAAATCTGCCATGGGGAAAGAAAAACAAAAATGCAAAAACAAAAAGAGAGACTGCCCAGCAACCGCAGAAGGCCAGGCTCCAACAGTGAATAGATGGTGGGCAAAGCGGTTGCATAGATGTAGCTGATGCTCACTATAGTGAAAGTGATTTCCGAACCCAAAACAGATAGTTAAATGGAAGTATAATGTAACATAATTCCTTATATTAGTCATGCACTTCCCCCTACCTTGCCAACCACATATACAACAATCAAGTAAAAACAACTTTGATCAGTTGTTCTCAATTCCAGATTTCAGGCCATGTTTTGTGGACTTTTTTAATATGCATAGATGAGTTACTCTGTTATACTGGGTCAGTAATTATCCCATCTGCTTCCACAAAATAATTTCCTGAAAACATGACCTGTTGGGAAAACTTTATGGTTGACTATAAGAACCACTCACTTAAGCTGGGTGCGAACTTGAGCGATGGTCAATTGATTCGACATCGGATCGAATGCCTTTGAGTGGGAATTGCCTGTACATATTAGAATGAGTTTAATGAAGGACGGAACGATCATGTTCCGCCCGTCATTAGCATAAACAAGATCACTAGCATAATTGCTATGTTTAATGTGCAGCACATCAAACATAGTGACCTTCGCAAGTGCCCAAGAATAACCCATACACACAGCAATGCAGGTCGATTTGTGTGAGACTGTGTGTACCCAGTTTTACATAGAGCAGAAATGTTTCTGGGATATTTTTTTTTATTTCTTTTTTTGCCACTAAGATTTTTGAACCAAATGATACCAATAATACTTCCACTACATTTGTCACACTGTTATTTATATATTTCCTATAATTTTGCATGGTATTATGTACATTGTATCTGCACTATATAAAAGCAACATTCATCTTACTTAATTCATATTAAAATACTGTATTTAAATAAAGATGAAACACTATGGGGTGACATTTATTTGTACATAGATAGTTGTGGATTACACAAGACAATGGCAGAATATTGGACAACATTGTTATGTCTTTCCATGGAAAATACCACACTCCACAACTCCTTTACTAAATGCCCAGGTCTACTGGCAGTAATGGTGCTTTCCCAAATATGCCAAACAGATGCCCTAATACAGGGATTATCTACCTATGCCATGTGTGTCTGAGGGATATTTCACATACAGTCAACAGTAACTGCTCTGTATTAATAAAAAATATATATATTTATATACAATAATAGATCAGTTTGATTTTTAGGTATAAGCAGGTGCATGGTGTATAGTTTTATATACACAAGTTGAAACTTAATAAAAAAACATTGGCCAAGCAATATGAAAACCCTGCCTTTTATTATACTTACTTTGTGGTTTTATCCACTGTACACATACATCTGAGTAATGAAAATTGTTAATAGTGCTACATAGAAAATCTTTACAGTCCAATCTAAGGCATACAGCTGTAGAGCGCATTGGAGATTTTAGGTCTTTTCAGTCACTGAAAGATGATTCGCTGTCAGAACTGTCTTCTGCTGCGAGTTCCCCATCTGGGACTGGTGCATTGGGTGTCCTGGGGAAAGTACCAATTCGTATGAGAAAAACAAAAATATAAGATTTTAAACCTATCGGTAAATCTTTTTCTCCTAGTCCGTAGAGGATGCTGGGGACTCCGTAAGGACCATGGGGTATAGACGGGCTCCGCAGGAGACATGGGCACTATAAAGAACTTTAGATGGGTGTGCACTGGCTCCTCCCTCTATGCCCCTCCTCTAGACCTCAGTTAGAGAAACTGTGCCCAGAGGAGACGGACAGTACGAGGAAAGGATTTTTGTTAATCTAAGGGCAAGATTCATACCAGCCCACACCATATAACATGGAATATACGCAACCAGTTAACAGTATGAACAAAACAGTCGTTGGCGGATGCTGATCTTAACATAACCCTTATGTAAGCAATAACTATATACAAGCCTTGCAGAAACATGTCCGCACTGGGACGGGCGCCCAGCATCCTCTATGGACTAGGAGAAAAAGATTTACCGGTAGGTTTAAAATCTTATTTTCTCTTACGTCCTAGAGTATGCTGGGGACTCCGTAAGGACCATGGGGATTATACCAAAGCTCCAGACCGGGCGGGAGAGTGCGGATGACTCTGCAGCACCGATTGAGCAAACATGAGGTCCTCCTCAGCCAAGGTATCAAACTTGTAGAATTTAGCAAAAGTGTTTGAACCCGGCCAAGTCGCCGCTCGGCAAAGCTGTAATGCCGAGACGCCTCGGGCAGCCGCCCAAGAAGAGCCCACCTTCCTAGTGGAATGGGCCTTTACCGAATTTGGTAACGGCAATCCAGCCGTAGAATGAGCCTGCTGAATCGTGTTACAGATCCAGCGAGCAAGTCTGCTTAGAAGCAGGAGAGCCAACCTTGTTGGCTGCATACAGGACAAACAGTGCCTCTGTTTTCCTAACCCGAGCCGTCCTGGCTACATATATTTTTAAGGCCCTGACTACATCAAGGGACTTGGAATCCTCCAAGTCCTTCGTAGCCACAGGTACCACAATAGGTTGGTTCATATGAAACGATGAAACCACCTTAGGCAAAAATTGAGGAAGAGTCCTTAATTCTGCTCTATCCACATGGAAAATCAGATAGGGGCTTTTGTGAGACAAAGCCGCCAATTCAGACACCCGCCTTGCAGATGCCAAGGCCAACAACATGACCACCTTCCAAGTGAGAAATTTCAATTCAACCGTTTGAAGAGGTTCAAACCAGTGAGATTTTAGGAACTGTAACACCACGTTAAGGTCCCATGGTGCCACTGGAGGCACAAAAGGAGGCTGTATGTGCAGCACTCCCTTTACAAAAAAGTTTGGACTTCTGGGAGAGAAGCCAATTCCTTCTGAAAGAAAATTGATAGGGCCGAAATCTGTACCTTAATGGAGCCTAATTTTAGGCCCATATCCACTCCTGTCTGTAGAAAGTGGAGAAAACGGCCCAGATGGAAAACTTCCGTAGGAGCATTTTTGGATTCACACCAAGATACATACTTTCTCCAGATACGGTGATAATGTTTCGCCGTCACCTCCTTTCTAGCCTTCATCAGAGTAGGGATGACTTCTTCCGGAATGCCTTTCCCAGCTAGGATTCGGTGTTCAACCGCCATGCCGTCAAACGTAACTGCGGTAAGTCTTGGAACACGCAGGGCCCCTGTTGCAACAGGTCCTCTCTGAGAGGAAGAGGCCACGGATCTTCTGTGAGCATTTCCTGAAGATCGGAATACCAGGCCCTTCGAGGCCAATCTGGAACAATGAGTACTGTCTGCACTCTTTTTCGTCTTATGATTCTCAATATCTTTGAGATGAGTGGAAGAGGAGGGAACACATAGACCGACTGAAACACCCACGGTGTCACCAGGGCGTCCACTGCTACTGCCTGAGGGTCCCTTGACCTGGCACAATACCTCCGAAGCTTCTTGGTGAGGCGTGACGCCATCATGTCTATTTGAGGAAGTCCTCAATGACTTGTTATCTCTGCAAAAACTTCTTGATGAAGTCCCCACTCTCCTGGATGGAGATCATGTCTGCTGAGGAAGTCTGCTTCCCAGTTGTCCACTCCCGGAATGAAGACTGCTGCCAAAAGCGCTTATGTGATTTTCCGCCCAGCGCAGAATCCTGGTGGCCTCCGCCATTGCCACTCTGCTCCTTGTTCCGCCTTGGCGGTTTACATGAGCCACGGCTGTGACGTTTTCTGATTGAATCAGAACCGGTAGGTCGCGAAGAAGATTCTCCGCTTGACGTAGGCCGTTGTATATGGCCCTCAATTCCAGTACGTTGATGTGTAGACAAGCCTCCTGGCTTGACCATATTCCCTGAAAGTTTCTTCCTTGTGTGACTGCTCCCCATCCTTGGAGGCTCGCGTCCGTGGTAACCAGAACCCATTCTTGAATGCCGAACCTGCGACCCTCTAAAAGGTGAGGACTCTGCAGCCACCACAGGAGAGACACCCTGGCCCTGGGGGACAGGCTTATTTTCTGATGAATTTGAAGATGGGACCCGGACCACTTGTCCAGAAGGTCCCTCTGAAATGTCCTCGCATGAAACCTGCCAAAGGGGATTGGCCTCGTAGGTCGTCACCATTTTTCCCAGTACTCGAGTGCATTGATGGACTGACACTCTTTTCGGTTTTAACAGGTCTCTGACCATGTTCTGGAGTTCCTGGGCTTTTTCCATTGGGAGAAAAACCCTCTTTTGTTCCGTGTCCAGAATCATGCCTAAGAAAGATAGCTGAGTTGTTGGAACCAACTGTGACTTTGGTAGATTCAGAATCCAGCCATGTTGCTGCAGCACTCTCAGGGAGAGCGCCACACTTTTCAGCAACTGATCTCTCGATCTCGCCTTTATCAGGAGATCGTCCAAGTATGGGATAATTGTGACTCCCTGCCGGCGCAGAAGCACCATCATTTCCGCCATTACCTTGGTGAAAATCCTCGGGGCCATGGAAAGCCCAAACGGCAACGTCTGAAACTGGTAATGACAGTCCTGTACAGCGAATCTCAGGTACGCCTGATGAGGGGGATATATGGGGACATGAAGGTATGCGTCCTTTATGTCCAGTGACACCATAAATTCCCCCCCTTCCAGGCTGGAGATAACTGCCCGGAGCAATTCCATCTTGAATTTGAACTTTTTCAAGTACAGGTTTAGGGATTTTAAATTTAGAATGGGTCTGACCGAGCCATCCGGTTTTGGGACCACAAATAGGGTTGAATAGTACCCCTTCCCCTGTTGAACTAGGGGAACCTCGACAACCACTTGTTGTTGACACAGTTTTTGAATTGCAGCTAAAACTATCTCCCTCTCTGGGGGAGAAGCTGGTAGAGCAGATTTGAAAAACCGGCGAGGAAGCAATGTCTTCGAATTCTAGCTTGTGCCCAAGGATCCACGTCTGACTGAACCCAGACGTGGCTGAAGAGTCGAAGACGTGCCCCCACCGGCGCAGACTCCCTCAGTGGAGCCCCAGCGTCATGCGGTGGATTTAATAGAAGCCGGGGAGGACTTCTGCTCCTGGAAACTAGCCGTAGCAGGCAGTTTTTTCCCTCTTCCCTTACCTCTGGCGAGGAAGGAAGAGCCCCGACCTCTTCTGGACTTATGCGACCGAAAGGACTGCATCTGATATTGCGGTGTTATCTTTTGCTGTGGGGAAACATAAGGTAAAAAAGTAGACTTGCTGTGGAAACCAGGTCCTTTCCCAAATAAATTCTCACCTTTGTAAGGTAAAACTTCCATATGCTTCTTTGAGTCTGCATCACCCATCCATTGGCGGGTCCACAGGGCACGCCTAGCAGAAATCGCCATGGCGTTGGCTCTCGAACCTAGCAGACCAACGTCTCTCTGAGCGTCTCTCATATATAAGACTGCGTCTTTAATGTGACCTAAGGTCAATAAAATGGTATCCCTATCCAGGGTATCAATGTCAGCTGACAAAGTATCTGTCCAAGCCACAACAGCGCTACAAACCCAAGCAGACGCTATTGCCGGTCTGAGCAAGGCCCCCATGTGTGTATAAATAGATTTTAAGGTAGTTTCCTGTCTGCGATCAGCAGGATCCTTGAGGGCTGCCGTGTCTGGAGACGGTAGCGCCACCTTTTTGGACAAGCGCGTTAACGCCTTGGCCACCCTGGGTGAGGACTCCCACCGTAACCTGTCCTGCGCAGGGAAAGGATACGCCATAAGAATTCTTTTGGGAATCTGCAGTTTCTTGTCTGGAGTTTCCCAAGCCTTTTCAAATAACGTGTTCAGCTCATGAGATGGGGGAAAGGTTACCTCAGGTTTCTTTTCCTTAAACATGTGTACCCTCTTGTCAGGGACAGAGGGGTCATCAGTTATATGTAAAACATCCTTTATTGCAATAATCATATAATGAATACTTTTGGCCACCATTGGGTGTAACCTCGCATCATCGTAGTCGACACTAGAATCAGAATCCGTGTCGGTATCAGTGTCTGCTACTTGGGACAGGGGACGTTTCTGAGACCCTGAAGGGTCCTGTGACACAGCCAACGCCATGGATTGACTCCCTGTTCTATCCCTGGACTCTGCTTTGTCCAACTTCTGATGTAATAAAATAAGAATTTACTCACCGGTAATTCTATTTCTCGTAGTCCGTAGTGGATGCTGGGAACTCCGTAAGGACCATGGGGAATAGACGGGCTCCGCAGGAGACTTAGCACTCCAAAAGAAAGATTAGGTACTATCTGGTGTGCACTGGCTCCTCCCTCTGTGCCCCTCCTCCAGACCTCAGTTAAGGAAACTGTGCCCGGAAGAGCTGACACAACAAGGAAAGGATTTGGAATCCAGGGTAAGACTCATACCAGCCACACCAATCACACTGTACAACTTGTGATAACCATACCCAGTTAACAGTATGAACAACAACTGAGCCTCAGTAACAGATGGCTCATAACAATAACCCTTTAGTTAAGCAATAACTATATACATGTATTGCAGAGTCCGCACTTGGGACGGGCGCCCAGCATCCACTACGGACTACGAGAAATAGAATTACCGGTGAGTAAATTCTTATTTTCTCTGACGTCCTAGTGGATGCTGGGAACTCCGTAAGGACCATGGGGATTATACCAAAGCTCCCAAACGGGCGGGAGAGTGCGGATGACTCTGCAGCACCGAATGAGCAAAGGCAAGGTCCTCCTCAGCCAGGGTATCAAACTTGTAGAACTTAGCAAATGTGTTTGAACCCGACCAAGTAGCAGCTCGGCAAAGCTGTAAAGCAGAGACCCCTCGGGCAGCCGCCCAAGAAGAGCCCACCTTCCTTGTGGAATGGGCTTTTACCGATTTAGGATGCGGTAACCCTGCCGCAGAATGAGCTTGCTGAATCGTGTTACAGATCCAGCGCGCAATAGTTTGCTTTGAAGCCGGAGCACCCAGTTTGTTGGGTGCATGCAGGATAAACAGCGAGTCAGTTTTCCTGACTCCAGCCGTCCTGGCTACATAGATTTTCAAAGCCCCGACTACATCTACTAACTTGGAAGCCTCCAAGTCCCGAGTAGCCGCAGGCACCACAATAGGTTGGTTCAAATGAAACGCCGATACCACCTTAGGGAGAAATTGGGGACGAGTCCTCAATTCTGCCCTGTCCATATGGAAGATCAGATAAGGGCTTTTACATGACAAAGCCGCCAATTCTGACACACACCTAGCCGAAGCTAAGGCCAATAGCATGACCACTTTCCACGTGAGATATTTTAGCTCCACGGTCTTAAGTGGCTCAAACCAGTGGGATTTCAGGAAATCCAACACAACGTTAAGATACCAAGGTGCCACTGGAGGCACAAAAGGGGGCTGAATATGCAGCACTCCCTTAACAAACGTCTGAACTTCAGGCAGTGAAGCCAGTTCTTTTTGAAAGAAAATAGATAGGGCCGAAATCTGGACCTTTATGGATCCTAATTTTAGGCCCATAGTCACTCCTGACTGTAGGAAGTGCAGGAATCGACCCAGCTGGAATTCCTCTGTAGGGGCCTTCCTGGCCTCACACCAAGCAACATATTTTCGCCATATACGGTGATAATGTTGTGCTGTCACGTCTTTCCTAGCCTTCATCAGCGTAGGAATAACTTCATCCGGAATGCCCTTTTCCGCTAGGATCCGGCGTTCAACCGCCATGCCGTCAAACGCAGCCGCGGTAAGTCTTGGAACAGACACGGCCCCTGCTGTAACAGGTCCTGTCTGAGAGGCAGAGGCCATGGGTCCTCTGAGATCATTTCTTGTAGTTCTGGGTACCAAGTTCTTCTTGGCCAATCCGGAACGATGAGTATAGTTCTTACTCCTCTCTTTCGTACTATCCTCAGTACCTTGGGTATGAGAGGAAGAGGAGGGAACACATAAACCGACTGGTACACCCACGGTGTCACTAGTGCGTCCACAGCTATCGCCTGAGGGTCCCGTGACCTGGCGCAATATTTTTTTAACTTTTTGTTGAGGCGGGATGCCATCATGTCCACCTGTGGCAGTTCCCAAATGTTTACAATCTGTGTGAAGACTTCTTGATGAAGTCCCCACTCTCCCGGGTGGAGGTCGTGCCTGCTGAGGAAGTCTGCTTCCCAGTTGTCCACTCCCGGAATGAACACTGCTGACAAGTGCTAGCACGTGATTCTCCGCCCATCAAAGAATCCTTGTGGCTTCTGCCATTGCCATCCTGCTTCTTGTGCCGCCCTGGCGGTTTACATGGGCGACCGCCGTGATGTTGTCTGACTGAATCAGCACTGGTTGGTTTTGAAACAGGGGCTCTGGTTGCCTCAGGGCGGTGTAAATGGCCCTTAGTTCCAGTATATTTATGTGTAGTGAAGTCTCCTGACTTGACCACTGTCCTTGGAAGTTCCTTCCCTGAGTGACTGCCCTCCATCCTCGGAGGCTTGCATCCGTGGTCACCAGGACCCAGTCCTGTATGCCGAATCTGCGGCCCTCGAGAAGATGAGCACTCTGCAGCCACCACAGCAGAGACACCCTGGCCCTTGGGGACAGGGTGATCAACCGATGCATCTGAAGATGCGATCCGGACCATTTGTCTAACAGATCCCACTGAAAGATTCTTGCATGGAACCTGCCGAAGGGAATTGCTTCGTAAGAAGCCACCATCTTTCCCAGGACTCGCGTGCAGTGATGCACCGACACCTGTCTTGGTCTCAGGAGGTCCCTGACCAGAGATGACAATTCCTGGGCCTTCTCCACCAGGAGAAACACCTTCTTCTGTTCTGTGTCCAGAATCATGCCCAGGAAAAGCAGACGCGTCGCAGGAATCGGCTGCGACTTTGGGATATTCAGAATCCAGCCGTGCTGTTGCAACACTTCCCGAGAGAGTGCTACGCTGACCAACAACTGCTCTCTGAACCTCGCCTTTATAAGGAGATCGTCCAAGTACGGGATAATTATAACTCCCTTCTTCCGAAGGAGTATCATCATTTCGGCCATTACCTTGGTAAATACTCTCGGTGCCGTGGACAGACCAAACGGCAACGTCTGGAATTGGTAATGACAATCCTGTACCACAAACCTGAGGTACTCCTGGTGAGGTGGGTAAATGGGGACATGCAAGTAAGCATCCTTGATGTCCAGCGACACCATAAAATCCCCCTCTTCCAGGCTTGCAATAACCGCCCTGAGCGATTCCATTTTGAACTTGAACTTCCTTACATAAGTGTTCAAGGATTTTAAATTCAGAATGGGTCTCACCGACCCGTCTGGTTTCGGTACCACAAACATTGTGGAATAGTAACCCCGTCCCTGTTGAAGGAGAGGAACCTTGATTATCACCTGCTGGAGGTACAGCTTGTGAATTGCCGCCAGTACTACCTCCCTTTCCCTGGGAGCAGCTGGCAAGGCTGATTTGAGGTAACGGCGAGGGGGAGTCGCCTCGAACTCCAGCTTGTATCCCTGAGATACAATTTGTACAGCCCAGAGATCCACTTGTGAGCGAACCCACTGGTTGCTGAAGTTTCGGAGACGCGCCCCCACCGCACCCGGCTCCGCCTGTGGAGCCCCAGCGTCATGCGGTGGACTTAGTGGAAGCGGGGGAGGATTTCTGTTCCTGGGAACTGGCTGTCTGGTGCAGCTTCTTTCCTCTACCCCTGCCTCTGGGCAGAAAGGATGCGCCTCTGATCCTCTTGCCTTTCTGAGGCCGAAAGGACTGTACATGATAATACGGTGCTTTCTTAGGCTGTGAGGGAACATGAGGTAAAAAAGTTGACTTCCCAGCTGTTGCCGTGGATACGAGGTCCGAGAGACCGTCCCCAAACAATTCCTCACCCTTATAAGGCAAAACCTCCATGTGTTTTTTTAGAATCAGCATCACCTGTCCACTGCCGAGTCCATAATACTCTCCTGGCAGAAATGGACATTGCATTAATTCTAAATGCCAGCAGGCAAATGTCCCTCTGTGCATCCCGCATATATAAAAGACGTCTTTTATATGTTCTATGGTTAGCAAAATAGTATCCCTGTCGAGGGAATCAATGTTGTCTGACAGGGTATCAGACCATGCTGCTGCAGCACTACACATCCATGCTGAAGCAATACCAGGTCTCAGTATAGTACCCGAGTGTGTATACACAGACTTCAGGATAGCTTCCTTTAGGGCGGCCGTATCCCGAGACGGCAGTGCCACCTTTTTTGATAAGCGTGTGAGCGCCTTGTCCACCCTAGCGGATGTTTCCCAAAGTAACCTGTCCGTTGGCGGGAAAGGGTACGCCATCAGTAACCTCTTAGAAATCACTAGTTTCTTATCGGGGGAACTCCACGCTTCTTCACACAATTCATTTAATTCATCAGATGGGGGAAAAGTCACTGGCTGCCTTTTCTCCCCAAACATAATACCCCTCTTGGTAGTAACCGGGTTAACATCAGAAATGTGCAATAATAAGAATTTACTCACCGGTAATTCTATTTCTCGTAGTCCGTAGTGGATGCTGGGAACTCCGTAAGGACCATGGGGAATAGCGGGCTCCGAAGGAGGCTGGGCACTCTAGAAAGATCTTAGACTACCTGGTGTGCACTGGCCCCTCCCACTATGACCCTCCTCCAAGCCTCAGTTAGGTACTGTGCCCGGACGAGCGTACACAATAAGGAAGGATTTTGAATCCCGGGTAAGACTCATACCAGCCACACCAATCACACCGTACAACTCGTGATATGAAACACAGTTAACAGTATGAAACAATAGAGCCTCTCAACAGATGGCTCAACAATAACCCGATTTAGTTAACAATAACTATGTACAAGTAATGCAGATAAACCGCACTTGGGATGGGCGCCCAGCATCCACTACGGACTACGAGAAATAGAATTACCGGTGAGTAAATTCTTATTTTCTCTAACGTCCTAGTGGATGCTGGGAACTCCGTAAGGACCATGGGGATTATACCAAAGCTCCCAAACGGGCGGGAGAGTGCGGATGACTCTGCAGCACCGAATGAGAGAACTCCAGGTCCTCCTCAGCCAGGGTATCAAATTTGTAGAATTTTGCAAACGTGTTTGCCCCTGACCAAGTAGCTGCTCGGCAAAGTTGTAAAGCCGAGACCCCTCGGGCAGCCGCCCAAGATGAGCCCACCTTCCTTGTGGAATGGGCATTGACAGATTTTGGCTGTGGCAGGCCTGCCACAGTATGTGCAAGCTGAATTGTACTACAAATCCAACGAGCAATAGTCTGCTTAGAAGCAGGAGCACCCAGCTTGTTGGGTGCATATAGGATAAACAGCGAGTCAGATTTTCTGACTCCAGCCGTCCTGGAAACATATATTTTCAGGGCCCTGACAACGTCTAGCAACTTGGAGTCCTCCAAATCCTTAGTAGCCGCAGGCACCACAATAGGCTGGTTCAGGTGAAACGCTGACACCACCTTAGGGAGAAACTGGGGACGAGTCCTCAATTCTGCCCTATCCATATGGAAAATCAAATAAGGGCTTTTACAAGACAAAGCCGCCAATTCTGATACTCGCCTGGCAGAAGCCAAGGCCAATAACATAACCACCTTCCATGTGAGATATTTCAGATCCACGGTTTTTAGTGGTTCAAACCAAAGTGATTTTAAGAAAACTCAACACCACGTTGAGATCCCAAGGTGCCACAGGAGGCACAAACGGGGGCTGACTATGCAGCACTCCTTTTATAAATGTCTGAACTTCAGGTACTGAAGCTAGTTCTTTTTTGAAAGAAAATCGACAGAGCCGAGATCTGTACCTTAATGGAACCCAATTTAAGGCCCATAGTCACTCCTGCTTGCAGGAAATGCAGAAATCGACCTAGTTGAAATTCCTCTGTTGGGGCCCTTTCGGCCTCACACCATGCAACATATTTTCGCCATATGCGTTGATAATGAGTTGCTGTAACCACTTTCCTGGCTTTAGTAAGCGTAGGAATTACTTCCTCCGGAATACCCTTTTCCTTCAGGATCCGGCGTTCAACCGCCATGCCGTCAAACGCAGCCGCGGTAAGTCTTGGAACAGACAGGGCCCCTGCTGCCGCAGGTCCTGACTGAGTGGCAGAGGCCATTGGTCCTCTGATATAATTTCTTGAAGTTCTGGGTACCAAGCTCTTCTTGGCCATCCACGAGTATCGTTCTTACTCCTCGCCTTCTTATTATTCTCAGTACCTTTGGTATGAGAGGCAGAGGGGAGAACACCTAAACCGACTGGTACACCCACGGTGTTACCAGAGCGTCCATAGCTATCGCCTGAGGGTCCCTTGACCTGGAGCAATATCTTTTTTAGCTTTTTGTTAAGGCGGGACGCCATCATGTCCACCTGTGGCCTTTCCCAATGGTGTACAATCCTATTGGAAGACTTCTGGAGGAAGTCCCCATTCTCCCGGGTGGAGGTCGTGTCTGTTGAGAAGATCTGCTTCCCAGTTGTCCACTCCGGGAATGAACACTGCTGACAGTGCTAACACATGATTTTCCGCCTATCGGAGAATCCTTGTGGCTTCTGCCATCGCCATCCTGCTTTTTGTGCCGCCCTGTTGATTACATGGGCGACTGCCGTGATGTTGTCTGATTGGATCAGTACCGGCTGGTTTTGAAGCAGAGGCCTTGCTGGCCTCAGGGCATTGTAAATGGCCCTCAGATCCAGAATATTTATGTGTAGGGAAATAACCTGACTTGACCAAAGTCCCTGGAAGTTTCTTCCCTATGCGACTGCCCCCCAGCCTCAAAGGCTGGAATCCATGGTCACTAGGACCTAGTCCTGTATGCCGAACCTGCGGCCCTCTTGAAGATGGGCACTCTGCAGCCACCACAGTAGAGATACCCTGGTCCTTGGAGACAGGGTTATCAGCCTATGCATCGGAAGATGCGATCCGGACCACTTGTCCAACAGGTCCCTCTGAAAAGTTCTTGTATGGAACCTGCCTAATGGGATTGCTTCGTAAGAAGCTACCATTTTTCCCAGGACTCGCGTGCAATGATGCACCGCTACCTATTTTGGTTTCAGGAGGTCTCTGACTAGAGATGACAACTCCTTGGCTTTCTCCTCCGGGATGAACACTATTTCTGGTTTATGTCCAGAACCATCCCCAGGAACAGTAGACGTGTCATAGGAACCAGCTGTGACTTTGGACTGTTTAGAATCCACCTATGCTGTTGTAGCACTTTCCAAAATAGTGCTACCCCGACTACCAACTGCTCCTTGGACCTCGCCCTTATAACGAGATTGTCCAATTACGGGATAATTACAACTCCCTTTTTTTTTTTGAAGGAGTATCATCATTTCGGCCATTACCTTGATAAAACACCATCGGTGCCATGTACAGTCCAAACGGCAGTGTCTGGACTTGGTAATGGTAATCCTGTACCACAAATCTGAGGTACTCCTGGCGAGGATGGTAAATGGGGACATGCAGGTAAGCATCCTTGATGTCCCGGGATACCATGTAATCCCCCTCGTCCAGGCTTGCAATAACCGCCCTGAGCGATTCCATCTTGAACTTGAATTTTTTTATGTTCAAGGATTTTAAATATAAAATGGGTCACACCGAACCATGCGGTTTCGGTACCCCAACCCGTGTGGAATAGTAACCCCGTCCTTGTTGAAGTAGGGGCACCTTGAGTATTACCTGCTGGGAATACCGCTTATTAATTGCCTCTAGCACAGCCTCCCTGCTTGAGGGAGTTGTCAGCAAGGCATATTTTAGGAAACGGCTGGGGGGAGACATCTCTAATTCCAGCTTGTACCCCTGAAATACTACTTGGAAGAAACAGGGATCCACCTGTGAGCGAGCCCACTAATTGCTGAAATTTTTGAGGCGGCCCCCCACCGTACCTGGCTACACCTGTGGAGCACCCGCGTCATGGTGTGTACTCACAGGAGGCGGGGGAAGAATCTTGATTCTGGGAACAGGCTGACTGGTGCAGCTTTTTCCCTCTACCCTTGTCTCTGTACAGAAAGGAAGCGCCATTTGACCCGCTTGCTTTTCTGAAGCCGAAAGGACTGTACCTTTTTCTGTGAGGAAACCTGAGGTAAAATTATTTCTTCCCAGCAGTTGCTGTGGATACGAGGTCCCAGAGACCATCCCCAAATAATTCCTCACTCTTATAAGGCTCTCTATGCGCTTTTTAAGTCAGCATCACCTGTCCAGTGACAGGTCTCTAATACCCTCCTGACAGAATGGACATTACATTTATTTTGGATGCCAGCCGGCAAAATATCCCTCTGTGCATCCCCCATATATAAGACAACGTCTTTAATATGTTTTTATGTTTGCCAACTATTATCCCTGTTTGACAGGGTCACCAACCACGCTGCAGCAGCACTATCTGCAGGTCTCAGTCTAGTACCTGAGTGTGTAAATACAGACTTCAGGATAGCCTCCTGTTTTTTTTTTTTATCAACAGGTACCTATTAAAGTGGCCGTATCCTAAGACGGCAGTGCCACCTTTTTTGACAAACGTGTGAGCGCCTTATCCACCCTAGGGGATATCTCCCAGCGTAACTTATCCTCCTGGCGGGAAAGGGTACGCCATCAGTAACTTTTTATAAATTACCAGTTTCTTAACGGGGGAACCCACGCTTTTCACACACTTCATTTATTCATCTGATGGGGGAACAAAACACTGCCTGTTTTTTCTCCCCAAACCTAAAACCCATTTATAGAGGTTAAAGTCAGAAATGTATAACACATTTTTTATTGCCGGGATCAAGTCACGGATTGGATTGTGTATATGTCTCCACCTTGTCGACACTGGAGTCAGACTCCGTGTCGACATCTGTGTCTGCCATCTGAGAGAGCGGGCGTTTTTGAGCCCCTGATGGCCTTTGAGACGCCTGGGCAGGCGCGGGCTGCGAAGCCGGCTGTCCCACAGCTGTTACGTCATCCACCCTTTTATGTAAGGAGTTGACACTGTCGGTTAATACCTTTTACCTCTCTATCCACTCTGGTGTCGGCCCCACAGGGGGCGACATCACATATATCGGCCTCTGTTCCGTCACCATATAAGCCTCCTCATTCAACATGTCGACACAGCCGTACCGACACACCGCAGACACACAGGGAATGCTCTAAACGAGGACAGGACCCACAAAAGCCCTTTGGGGGGACAGAGTGAGAGTATGCCAGCACACACCAGAGCGCTATATACTGCAGGGACTAACTGAGTTATGTCCCCTATAGCTTTATATCTATATATATATATATATATAATGTATACTGCGCCTAAATTTAGTGCCCCCTCTCTCTTTTTTTAACCCTTGTAGACTGCAGGGGAGAGCCAGGGAGCTTCCCTCCAACGGAGCTGTGAGGGAAAATGGCGCCAGTGTGCTGAGGAGATAGGCTCCGCCCCTTTTTCGCGGCCTATTCTCCCGTTTTTTATGGACTTCTGGCAGGAGTATTTACCTCATATATAGCCCCTGGGGCTATATATTGAGGTATTTTTGCCAGCCAAGGTGTTTTTATTGCTGCCTCAGGGCGCCCCCCCCCAGCGCCCTGCACCCTCAGTGACCGGAGTATGAAGTGTGTGAGGAGCAATGGCGCACAGCTGCAGTGCTGTGCGCTACCTTGGTGAAGACTGAGTCTTCATGCCGCCGATTTTCCGGACCATCTTCTTGCTTCTGGCTCTGTAAGGGGGACGGCGGCGCGGCTCCGGGACCGAACATCAAGGCTGGGCCTGCGGTCGATCCCTCTGGAGCTAATGGTGTCCAGTAGCCTAAGAAGCCCAATCCGGCTGCAAGCAGGCGAGTTCGCTTCTTCTCCCCTTAGTCCCTCGCTGCAGTGAGCCTGTTGCCAGCAGGTCTCACTGAAAAGAACAAATTCTAAGACTATAACTTTCTAAGAGCTCAGGAGAGCCCCTAGTGTGCATCCAACCTCGGCCGGGCACGAAATCTAACTGAGGCTTGGAGGAGGGTCATAGTGGGAGGGGCCAGTGCACACCAGGTAGTCTAAGATCTTTCTAGAGTGCCCAGCCTCCTTCGGAGCCCGCTATTCCCCATGGTCCTTACGGAGTTCCCAGCATCCACTAGGACGTTAGAGAAACATTTTTCATTGCAGTAATCATGCATCGGATTGCTTTTGTAGACTGTACATTTGTCTCTTCCTCATCTACACTGTAGTCAGACTCCGTGTCGACATCTGTGTCTACCATCTGAGCTAGCCGGCGTTTATGAGCCCCTGATGGGCTCTGAGACGCCTGGGCAGGTGCGGGCTGAGATCCCGGCTGTCCCAAGGTTGCTGCGTCATCGAATCTTTTATGTAAGGAGTTTACACTGTCTGTTAATACCTTCCACATATCCATCCAATCCGGTGTCGGCCCCGTCGGGGGCGACACCACACTTATCTGCCCCTGCTCCGCCTCTACGTAACCCTCCTCATCAAACATGTCGACACAGCCGTACCGACACACCGCACACACACAGGGAATGCTCTGACTGAGGACAGGACCCCACAAAGTCCTTTGGGGAGACAGAGTATGCCAGCACACACCACAGCGCTATATAAAACACAGGGATTTACACTATAATGAGTGATTTTTCCCAATAGCTGCTTATTATCCTATTTGCGCTAAATTTATGTGCCCCCCCTCTATTTTTTACCCTTCTTGTACATGATACTGCAGGGGAGAGCCTGGGGAGCGTCCTTCCAGCGGAGCTGTGAAGAGAAAATGGCGCTGGTGTGCTGAGGAAGAAGGCCCCGCCCCCTCAGCGGCGGGCTTCTCCCGCGTTTTGTATAGCTTAATAGCTGGGTTTTTTTTTTTTACACATATACAGTTTTCCAGACTGTATTATGTGTATTTAGTGCCAAAAGGTATTCTTATTGCTGCCCAGGGCGCCCCCCCCCCCCAGGGCCCTGCACCCTACAGTGACCGGAGTGTGTGGTGTGCTGTGGGAGCAATGGCGCACAGCTGCAGTGCTGTGCGCTACCTTAATGAAGACCGGAGTCTTCTGCCACCGATTTCATCTCCTTCTTCTGTCTTTTGACTCTGCAAGGGGGACGGCGGCGCGGCTCCGGACGATCGAGGTCAGGCCCTGTGTTCGAACCCTCTGGAGCTAATGGTTTCCAGTAGCCTAAGAAGCACAAGCTAGCTGCACGCAGGTAGGTTTGCTTCTCTCCCCTCAGTCCCACGTAGCAGCGAGTCTGTTGCCAGCAGATCTCACTGAAAATAAAAAACCTAACAATACTTTCTTTCTAGCAAGCTCAGGAGAGCCCACTAGGAGCACCCAGCTCTGACCGGGCACAGATTCTAACTGAGGTCTGGAGGAGGGGCATAGAGGGAGGAGCCAGTGCACACCAGATAGTACCTAATCTTTCTTTTGGAGTGCCCAGTCTCCTGCGGAGCCCGTCTATTTCCCATGGTCCTTACGGAGTTCCCAGCATCCACTAGGACGTCAGAGAAAGACACATTTGCATTTAAAACATTCAGCATATCCAACCAATCAGGTGTCGGCGTTGCCGACGGAAACACCACAATCATCTGCTCCACCTGCTCCTTAGATGAGCCTTCCGCTTCAGACATGCAGACACACGCGTACCGACACCCCCACACACTAAGGGATATATCTATATGGAGACAGTTCCCCAATAAGGCCCTTTGGAGAGACAGAGAGAGAGAGTATGCCAGCACACACCCAGCGCCAACTGACACTGGAAACCAAATGTGTGTGGGAGCAATGGCGCGTAGCGTTACCTCAGGGAAGATTTGAAGTCTTCTGCCGCCTTTGAAGTCTTCTTTCTTCTTATACTCACCCGGCTTCTATCTTCCGACTCTGTGAGGAGGACGGCGG
The DNA here is from genome assembly GCF_028390025.1 of Pseudophryne corroboree. NCBI lineage: Eukaryota > Metazoa > Chordata > Amphibia > Anura > Myobatrachidae > Pseudophryne > Pseudophryne corroboree. Next base: position 568,503,188 of record NC_086449.1, on the reverse strand, counting down.
CGCGGCTCCGGGACGAACGGCGAAGGTGAGACATGCGTTCCGGCCCTCTGGAGCTAATGGTGTCCAGTAGCCTAAGAAGCAGAGCCTATCATTTAAGTAGGTCTGCTTCTCTCTCTCCTCAGTCCCACGATGCAGGGAGCCTGTTGCCAGCAATGCTCCCTGAAAATAAAAAACATAAAATTATTTTTCAGAGAAACTCAGGAGAGCTCCCCTGTAGTGCACCCAGTCTCCTCTGGGCACAGGATCTAACTAACTGAGGTCTGGAGGAGGAGCCAGTGCACACCCATCTAAAGTTCTTTATATTGCCCATGTCTCCTGCAGAGCCCGTCTATACCCCATGGTCCTTACGGAGTCCCCAGCATCCTCTAGGACGTAAGAGAAACAATGTGTTTTTTTCTGGCCACACAAAGGGCTAAAAACACTATATAAATGCAGATAGAAGCAAACAAAAGCTGAAAACATTGTATTAGCCATTTATCATTTGAAAACACAAGATAGATACAATCTAAAAAGACTGAGTCCTGCTTCAGAAAAGTGCTATATAAATAAAATGATAATAATTTTTTATTATTATTATTATTATTATTATTATTATATGAACATTTGCAATAATAGAATAGAATGTGCAGTGTACGGTCACACAACAGCAACAGATCACCAGGAGGAGTGGAAAAAGTACATGGCATTTTACTAGTGTTTACATGAAAAATATCTGTTTGCTCTACTTTAGACCTTGCAGCAGCAAAGACTTCAGGGACAAGATTTACTAAAGCTTCTGAAAACGAAAGTGGTGGCATTGCCCATAGATCAGATTCGGTCTCTCATTGAGAGAAATGATAGCTATAATGTGCAACACCACTACTTTTTATTTTCAGAAGCTTTAGTATTTTTTCCCCCGAAGCCCCTGCAGGAATGGGAATACAGAACAGCTCTTCCAAATAAGTAGCTTCTAATGCAGATTTCACCTTTTTTTTTATTTTGTGTGCGTGGGGGGGGGAGAGGCAAAGATAGAATTTTGGTATTTACCAATAAATACCTTTCTCCGATTTCATGGGGGGCACTGGAGTTACACAGGTTCATAGACAATGACGAGTGGAGTCAGGCAATTTTTCAAATTTCTTTACAATTGTGGCTGGCTCCTCCCCCTCTGTACCCCACTAGACTCTTAAGATTAACAAGCCCGTGCGGAGATGGAGAGCAGAAACAATAGAGTAATAGAGACAAGTAGAAGGAGAAACCAACAGGACAAAGGGTCCAAAGACAAAAACAGAGAACAATAACAAACATACTGGAGACAACCAACATATACTCAACATACAAGGAACAATAGCAGGAAAAGAAGAGCACATGGTGGACTTCCAGTGTCCCCTGCAGTCAGAATAAGGGATTCATCGGTAAGTACTCCTTCATCTACTAGGGGACATTGGCGTTACACTAGGGATGTCTCAAAGCTTCTCTCCCCCCGATGGGAGAGCGCTGAGAAAACTGCAAAACCCTGCAACCAAACCCCGCAGCAGAGGCTGCAAAAAGTATATAAACTGTAAAACCGCACAAACGTATGAACCGTGGACCAAGTGGCCACACAGCAAAGCTGTAACGCAGAAGCCCAAGAGGTACCAACCGAGCACATGGAATGCGCCAAGATAGAAGAAGCCGGTGGCTGAGCACTGGCCGCATAAGCCTGACGAATAGCCAGACAGATCCACCTGGCCAGAGTCTGCTTAGAAGCAGGAAAACCTCGCTTGGTAGCATCAAACAGGGAATCTGATTTGCGCAAGGCCATCGTACATGCAACATAGATCCAGAGCGCCAAAAACCACTTCAAGAAATGAGCCAGAACCATCGTCAGCCAACAAAACAGTAACCACAATAGGCTGATTTATAAGCAAGGTGAAGACTACATTTGGCAAGAAGGTCAGCTTTGTACAAAGCTCAGCTCTATGGTCATGGAAGATGAGATATGGGGAGCGACAGGACAAGGCCCCAAACTCTGAAACCCTCCGAGCTGAAGCCAGGGCCAAAAGAACCATTTTCCAGGACAGGTACTTAAGATCCACCTCCTCCAGGAACTCAAACACAGCTGACTGGAGGAAGGACAACACTAGCTTGAAGTGCAGTAGGAGGCACAAAAGGTGGCTGGACTCAAAGTGCACCCTGTAGGAAAGTTGAATCTCCAGAAGCAGTAAAAAAGATGGATAAGGCAGACACGTACGTTCAGCGAACCTAAATGCAGACCAGCGTCCAGACCTGCCTGCAGGAAGAAAACAAGGCAGGATAGTTGGAAGGACATAGTGGAGAATCCACAAGTCGTTCACACCAAACTATGTAAGACTTCCAAATACGATGATAATGTGCAGCTGTCACCGGCTTCTGGACCCGAAGCATGGTGGGAATAATCACTTCCGAACACCCCTGAGCCTTAGGATCACGACTTCAACAGCCACACCTTTGAATGCAGACACGCTAAGTTGGGGAACCAGAAGGGTCCCTGCTGAAGAAGACAGGTCTGAGTGGCAGCAGCCACTGTTATCTGCAAGAAGTTGTAGAAGGTCAGAATCCAATCCGGAGCCACGAGAATGACTGTAGCGGATCGCGCTTGATGCGTTTGAGAACCCGCGGCAGAAGGAAGGGTGGAAAGAGGTAAACCAGATGAATCAATGCAACAGCCAGAGCATTCACCACATCCGCCGCTGGATTGAGTGTCCTGGAGCCATACAGTGGAAGCTGGTGATTCCGCCGAGAGGCCATGAGGTCTGTGTCCTGCGTCAATGCCGGACCAGCTGCAGTAGCACCTCTGGAAGGAGGGCCTATTTTCCAATGTGGAGATCCTGGAAACTGACATAGTCTGCCTCCCAGTTCTCGACCCAGAGTATGAACACGGTGGAGATAGCCTCAGCGTACCTTTCCACCCACTTCAGGATGCGGATGTACTCCTGCATGTCCAAACGACAGCGAGTTCCCCCTTGTTAACTGATGTACGCCATGGCCATAGCATTGTCCTAATGCACTCGAAAGAGAATATGCTGTGAGGGCATTATACATTGCCCTAAGCTCCTCCTGGTGGACCCAGTGACCCTGAAATTGGCTGTCCATCAGCACTGCACCCAAGCCTCATAAGCTGGTGTCCTTGGTCATGAGAACCCAATTCCAGATGCTGAAGCGGCAACTTGCCGTGAGAGGAGCGGTCTGAAGCCACTATAGCAGAGACATGCGAATCTGAGGAGACAAATGAGCCACTCTGTGCATGTGAAGATGGCACTCCGGCCACAGAGACAGAATGTCGAACTAAAAAGGCCGGGAATGGAATCTGCTGAACCGAATGGCCTCGAAGGAAGCCACTATTTTTGCGTAGCAAACGGATGCCTTTTTGCCAATAGAGCCTTGATGAGATGGTCGTCCAGGTATAGCACAATGGACACCCCAAGAGACTTTATATCTGCAACAATCACAGCCATTACCTTGGTAAATACCTGGGGGGGCAGATGAGAGGTTAAAAGGCACACCCTGAAAATGGTAATGGGACTCCTGGATGGCGAAACAGGGAAATGCCTGATGCGGTTCCCAAACTAGAATGTGGAGGAACACATCCTTGATGTCCAAGGACACTAAAAATTCCTCAGCTTCCAGACCCACGATCACTGAATGTAGGTACTCCACCTTGAAGCAATGAAAACACAAACATTTAACGGTTTGAGACTGAAAGTAGGCCAGACTGAGCCGTCCGGATTTGGCACTACAAATAGGTTTGAATAAAAGCCCTGAGTGATGCACCAGGACAGGTACAAAAACTCTGGATGCAAGAGGCTTCTAGTGGAATTAAGAAAGCTTGTGGAACATTAAATCAAAAGCCCTCAACCAACTGTTCTTCTCACTTTTCAACCGCCTTATACACCCTGCTGCAATTTAAATTGATGAGGGTTGATTCCAATTTTGTAACTGATCCATCTCACAAGGACGTGGCCCCTGGGAGAGGGAGTGTCGTCGTCTTGGAAAGTTGGGATACCGAAGGGTCCACCTGAGGTGGGGTGTCCCACTTGGCTCTATTAACTGACGGAAAAATGTAGATAGTAAGAAAACGCCGGGACATCTGGAATTTTTTATCTGGATGTTTCCAAGCTGAAGACAGCTGATCCTCCAGCTGAAAAGTGGGAAAGGTAACTACAAGTTTATTTTTCTTGTTAAACAGATATATACGTCCAGAGAGGCCCTTGTGTTTCAGTCCGATATCTGAAGGAGCTGACGGACGCCAATGATAAAAATACAAATACGCCCCAACTGCAAAAAAATACAAAAAAGATGCCGGCAGGAAGCAACCTTAATTTCTGCTAACAAGCAGAAAATGCGATGCAAATACAATTTCTGCTTGTTAAAGTGAAGGGGGGACGGACGCAGCGGTCAGCATGCTGGATGGCCTTGCTCTGCGATGGGCAGCCCCCAGCATGCTAACAAAAGTATTGCAAATCCTGCTAATTAGAAGAATTTGCAATCCTTGCTGAATTAGGCCATTAGTTTGGTATAGAGGGAGAGCAGCCAGAAATAATTCTAACGAAATGTAAAGTGCCAGGATCCACTCATCACCTGTCTATACTCCAGTGTAACTCCAGTGTCCCCTAGTGGATAAGGGAGAAAAAAACAAAAGTTCTAAACGTAAGAGAAATGTGACAATAATGAAATAAAGTTGTATTTTTTTTTTTTTTTTATGGACTGCACTTCCTACCTTTATAATGCCGATAAAAAACATAGAAAGTCATGTTGTGGTACCGAAATAAAGCCCTTTATTTCCACATAATAGCCTAAAATATTCACTTGGTTGGAGGAATAAAAACTGTCCTGTCCTCTTCGAAACCTGGGCACACATTGCGCCAACACTTCGAAGGACCCGCCCTCTCGCCAACCGAGCCAGGATAGCATATATACCAATCAGTTGCCCGATGCCTCGGTCTCGCAGCACTGCTGGGCAGGCATTTGAATTTGCCCGCCCAGCTGTGACATCTGCCTCCACAGTAAGTGTATGGACTGCCACACACGCAGCCAGAGGCGACGATATATCTAAAAATATATCGCCCAACGCCTGTGCCGCACAGCTGACTCGATATGTCGTTTATACAGACACATTGTTTGCCTACACCCGCCAGCGATATATCGTCCGTTCGCTCGTGCCCAGCCTAAGAGTTCAACTCCAACCTCTGGTGCTGGAAGAGCTGAGTGTTATGTTTTTTGTATATGATGGAAAGTACTTACTCTAGAAGATCAGGATTAAGCCCTTCGGATATCATTTTATTTCTGATTGCCATTACAGGAACCCCCTGTAAAAATAGATACAATTAGACTAAATATATGAGTAACACAACAGTCTCTGAGGAACACTGCATAATATGGGGGTGCTAAACAAATAAATAGTTCAACAAATTATAAAATGTTTAATTTCCCAAATACAGTGATGGCCAAAGAAAAAAAAAACAGTACAGTAGCTACATAGTCACTTCTACTATACAGCAAATTCCCATTAATGACCTTCATAACAATAGTAAGAGGAGGTTAGGCGCTTACCACTTGGACCATCTTTAGATATCGGGCATATCTTGGATCTTTAGAGACAGTGGGAACGTTGTCTGCTTGTACTTCTTCCTTCTGTAATGTGTGAATATCATTTATTGAATTCTGTTGTATGACCTGAAAAATACATAAGAGTTGCATTTCAGCAGAAGATAAATGCCAGAGACCCCCAATAGTTATGGGGGGATTATGCATGACAGATGTGATTCAGAATTTGTTTGTTCACCCACCTCCATCCCTGTTATCACTAATAATAATAATAATAATAATAATAATATCTCCACCAAAAGCTAGGAATGTGGTTATGGGCGGCATTCCATTAAAAAAAAAAAATTCTAAAAACCCAAATGCTTATTTTCTCTTATCAGAGAGTAAAGCTGAAAAAATACAAGCCAGGGCTTTTTATTATAGAAAATTATAAAGGCATTTATTACAAGAGAAATCTACTGTTATGTTGAGTTGTGATGCTCAGTAGTCCTAGTACTCTGCATGCAATTTATTTATTAACAGTTTCTTATAGAGTGCAGCATATTCCGTTGCGCTTTACAATAAGATGGTAAAGGGATGTGGCTAATTTATCATTTCTGCTGCACACTAACTTCCCTTTTCATGACTGAAATACAGAGTCCCTTGGATCAGGAGAAATGCATGCACTCAATACAGAAGGACTTCTAAGCAAACCTACTGTAGTATAAGGTCCCCAAAGTAACCAATAAGACATTTGGGGTGGCCATCCAACAAACGGCACATTCTTCTCCCAGGATGAAAGTATGACGCACAACCTAGTTACATATCTGGTAAAAAACGATTTGCATGTACAGTATCTGCCCAGAAAACCTTAAGTTAGGAATAAATCCCTAAATGTTTTGGGTTTATCGCAGGGACATACAAATGCTTTGAAGTAAAGGTTTTGCTACATTTTATGTACAGTGGAGGGTTTGTTTGGCTCATCCTGCTCCAAGTCACAATATACACAGCATTCTCCAACCACATACATTTAGTTAATTGCTAAACAAACAGAAAATAGGATTTTAATACCTACCGGTAAATCCTTTTCTCTTAGTCCGTAGAGGATGCTGGGGACACTTCAAGAACCATGGGGTATAGACGGGATCCGCAGGAGACATGGGCACTTTAAGACTTTGAAGGGGTGTGAACTGGCTCCTCCCTCTATGCCCCTCCTCCAGACTCCAGTTATAGGAACTGTGCCCAAGGAGACGGACATTTCGAGGAAAGGATTGTTAACTAAAGTGGGACATATACCAGCTCACACCTCAAACACGCCGTACAACATGGCATTTAACAGAAACTCCAGTCAACGGCATGAACAACATCAGCAACAGGCTGACCATAACGTAACACAACCCGTGTGAAAACATAACTAACAACTGCAGACAGAGTCCGCACTAGGACGGGCGTCCAGCATCTTCTACGGACTAAGAGAAAAGGATTTACCGGTAAAATCCTATTTTCTCATACATCCTAGAGGATGCTGGGGACACTTCAAGAACCATGGGGTTTATACCAAAGCTCTAGAACGGGCGGGAGAGTGCGGATGACTCTGCAGCACCGATTGACCAAACATGAGGTCCTCATAGGCCAGGGTATCAAACTTGTAAAATTTCGCAAAAGTGTTTGAACCCGACCAAGTTGCTGCTCGGTAGAGTTGTAATGCCGAGATTCCCCGGGCAGCCACCCAGGATGAGCCCACCTTCCTGGTAGAGTGGGCCGTCACTGATTTCGGTAACGGCAATCCAGCCGTAGAATGAGCATGCTGAATCGTATTACAGATCCAGCGCGCAATAGTCTGCTTGGAAGCAGGCGTCCCAATCTTGGTGGCAGCATACAGGACAAACAGAGCTTCCGTTTTCCTAAGTTGAGCCGTTCTGGTGACATAAATCTTTAAGTCCCTGACAACATCGAGAGATTTTGACTCCGCTAAGGCGTCAGTAGCCACCGGTACCACAATAGGCTGGTTCATGTGGAACGATGAAACCACCTTCGGCAGAAATTGTTGACGAGTCCTCAACTCCGCTCTATCTTCATGGAAGATTAAATAAGGACTCTTGTGAGACAAAGCCGCTAACTCAGACACCTGCCTTGCGGATGCTAAGGCCAATAGCATGACCACTTTCCAAGTGAGAAATTTCAACTCTACCTTCTGTAAAGGTTCAAACCAATGTGACTGAAGGAAATGCAACACCACGTTAAGATCCCATGGTGCCACTGGGGGCACAAATGGAGGTTGGATGTGCAAAACTCCTTTCACGAAAGTCTGAACTTCTGGAAGGGAGGCCAACTGTTTTTGAAAGAAAACCGATAAGGCCGAAATTTGTACTTTAATCGAGTCCAACTTTAGGCCCGCATCCACACCTGCTTGCAGGAAATGGAGGAAACGCCCTAGCTGAAATTCTTCCGTAGGAGCCCTCTTAGATTCACACCAAGACACATTTTCTCCAAATATGGTTATAATGTTTAGACGCTACTCCTTTTCTAGCCTGAAGAAGTGTGGGAATGACTTCACTAGGAATACTTTTTCGGGCTAGGATCCAGTGTTCAACGGCCAAGCCGTCAAACGTAGCAGCGGTAAGTCGTGATATACGCACGGCCCCTGCTGTAACAGATCCTCTCGTAGAGGAAGAGGCCGGGGATCTCTTATGAGTAATTCCTGAAGATCTGGATACCAAGTCCTCCTTGGCCAGTCCGGAACAATGAGGATCGCCTGAACCTTTGTTCTTCTTATGATCTTTAGCACCTTTGGAATGAGTGGAACCGGAGGGAACACGTACACCAACTGAAATACCCATGGTGTCACCAGCGCGTCCACTGCTATTGCTTGAGGGTTCCTCGACCTGGAACAATATCTCTGAAGTTTCTTGTTGAGGTGAGACGCCATCATGTCTATTTGAGGAATTCCCCAAAGACTTGTCACTTCTGTGAAGACTTCTTGATGAAGACCCCACTCTCCCGGATGGAGATAGTGTCTGCTGAGGAAGTCTGCTTCCCAGTTGTCCACTCCTGGAATGAAGATTGCTGACAGAGCGCTTGTATGTCTTTCCGCCCAGCGGAGTACTTTCGCTGTCTCTACCATTGCCGCCCTGCTCTTTGTTCCGCCCTGGCGGTTTATGTGCGCTACTGCTGTTATGTTGTCAGACTGTATTAGGACGGGCAGGTTGCGAAGAAGACGTTCCGCTTGAAGAAGGCCGTTGTAAATGGCCCTTAACTCTAGAACGTTTATGTGTAAACAAACTTCCTGGCTTGACCATTTTCTCTGGAAGGTTTCCCCCTGTGTGACTGCTCCCCAGCCTCGGAGACTCGCATACGTGGTTACTAGGATCCAGTCCTGGATCCCGAACCTGCGTCCCTCTAGGAGGCGAGAGCTGTGCAGCCACCACAGGAGTGAGATTCTGGTCTTGGAGGACAGGATTATTTTCCGGTGCATGTGCAGATGGGATCCGGACCACTTGTCCAATAGGTCCCACTGAAACACTCTGGCATGGAATCAGCCAAATTGAATGGCCTCGTAGACCGCCACCATCTTCCCCAGCAATCGAGTGCATTGATGGATTGATACTCTCGCTGGTTTCAGAATTTGTTTGACCAAACTCTGAATTTCCAGAGCCTTCTCTTCTGGAAGAAAAACTCTGTAATTCCGTGTCCAGAATCATTCCCAAAAACGACAGCCGTTTTGTCGGATTCAACTGTGACTTCGGCAAGTTTAGAAACCAACCATGTTGCTGCAGAACTGTCAGGGAGAGCGCAATGTCCTGCTCCAGCTTGTCTTTGGATCTCGCCTTTATCACGAGATCGTCCAAGTAAGGGATAATTGTGACTCCTTGTTTGCGAAGGAGAACCATCATTTCCGCCATTACCTTGGGGAAAATACTTGGAGCCGTGGACAGACCAAACGGCAACGTCTGAAATTGATAATGACAATCTTGAATAGCAAACCTCAGGTAAGTCTGATGCGGAGGATATATGGGGATGTGTAAGTAGGCATCCTTTATGTATTTCGACACCATGAAATCCCCTTCCTCCAGACTGGAGATCACTGCTCGGAGAGATTCCATCTTGAATTTGAATTTTCTTAGGTAAAGATTGAGGGACTTTAGGTTCAGAATTGGTCTGACCGAGCCGTCCGGTTTTGGGACCTCAAACAGGCTTGAATAAAAGCCTTCTGCCTGTTGTGACGGGGGAACCCTGATAATGACTTGATTTAGACACAACTTTTGTATTGCATCGCATCGCATACAACCTTCCTGTCCGGAAGAGAAGCTGGTAAGGCCGATTTGAAAAATCGGTGAGGGGGAACGTCTTGAAACTCCAGTTTGTACCCCTGGGACACTATTTCTAAAACCCATGGGTCCAGGGCCGAACAAGCCCAGAATTGACTGAAGAGCTTGAGACGTGCCCCCACCGGTACGGACTCCCGCAGAGGAGCCCCAGCATCATGCGGTGGATTTGGCAGAAGCCGGGGAGGACTTCTGCTACTGGGAACCTGCCACGGCCAGAGATCTTTTACCTTTTCCTCTTCCCCTATTAGCAAGGAAGGAATAACCTTGGCCTTTTTTGTATTTATTTGGCCGAAAGGACTGCATCTGAAAGTGGTGAGCTTTCTTTTGTTGTGGAGGAACATAAGGTAAAAATGACGACTTACTCGCGGTAGCCGTAGATACCAAATCAGTGAGACCCTCACCAAACAAGACACTACCTTTATATGGGAGAAACTCCATAGCTTTCTTAGAGTCAGCATCAGCATTCCATTGATGAATCCACAATGCCCTTCTAGCTGAAATCGCCATGGCATTGGCTTTTGATCCTAAAATGCCATTATCTCTCGCTGCCTCCTTTAGGTAGGCAGCAGCATCCCTGATATAACCCAGAGTTAACAGGATGCTATCCCTATCTAGGGTATCTATATCGGACGACAAGTTCTCTGCCCACTTTTCGATAGCACTACTCACCCACGCAGATGCGATGGTTGGTCTGAGCAGTGTACCTGTGGTGACGTAAATGGATTTTAACGTATTTTCCTGTCTACGATCCGCAGGATCCTTAAGGGCTGCCGTGTACGGAGACGGTAAAGCCACCTTTTTAGACAACCGTGATAGAGCCTTGTCCACAATTGGGGATGACTCCCACTTATCTCTATCCCCAGAGGGGAACGGATACGCCACCTGAATCCTTTTGGGAATCAAACTTTTTGTCAGGATTTTCCCACATTTTCTCAAAGAGGGTATTCAGTTCATGAGAGGGAGTAAACGTTACCTCAGGTTTCTTCCCCTTGTACATACAGACCCTAGTATCAGGAACAGCAGGGTCCTCGGATATATACAACACGTCTTTTATTGCCACAATCATGTACTGAATGCTCTTTGCCAATTTTGGGTCTAATCTGGTATCACTATAGTCGACACTGGAGTCAGTGTCAGTATCGGTGTCTGCTAACTGAGCAAACAAACGTTTATGTGACCCCGAGGGGGTCTGGACCTGTGATAACACATCCTCCACAGACTTTTTCCATACCTGGTACTGAGACTCAGATTTATCTAATCTCTTATTAATAAGAGCAACATTAGCATTCAAAGCATTCAACACATTTACCCAGTCAGGAGTCGGCGGTGCCGAGAGGGTCACTCCCACAGCCGTTTCTGCCCCTAACACAGTCTCCTCCTGGGAAGAGCACTCCGCCTCAGACATGCAGACACACCTGTACCGACACCCACAGACACACTGGGCCAAAAGGGGGACAGACCCACAGTAAAGCCTGTCAAAGAAACACAGAGGGAGTTTGCCAGCTCACAACCCAGCGCCTGTCCCGGTCCTGAAACCTTACTATATAATGTCTCAGACCCTGCAGCGCTTTTAAACACTTAATTTTGCACCAAACTTGCTGTGCCCCCCCCCCCCTCGTTTTGCACCCTGTTACTTGTCAATAGCAGTGGTGAGGAAGGACCAGCATCTCTGCACTTCCGGAGAGAAAATGGCGCTGAGGAGAGCTGTGAGGGCTAAGCCCCGCCCCCTGCATGGCGCGCTTCAGCCCGCTCTTTTTTAAAATAACACCGCTGGCGGGGGTACGAATTTAGTGCCAAGGCACACCAATATGACTGCCAGCCTATACAGAGGATTTTTATGCTGCTCAGGGCGCCCCCACCCGTGCCCTGCACACTACAGTGCCGCTGTGTGTGTGGGAGCATGGCACGCAGCGCGATTGCTGTGCGGTACCTCAGAAGCCGTCACTGAAGTCTTCTTTTCTTCTTCTACTCACCTGTCTTCTGACTTCTGGCTATGCAAGGGGGGTGACGGCGGGCTCTGGGAGTGAACCCCTAGGCGTACCTAGTGTTCCAAACCCTCAGGAGCTAATGGTGTCCTGTAGCCAAGAAGCAGAGCCTTTAAACTCACTAGAAGTAGGTCTGACTTCTCTCCCCTAAGTCCCACGATGCAGGGAGACTGTTGCCAGCAGTGCTCCCTGAAAATAAAAAAACCTAACATAAGTCTTTTTCAAAGAAACTCAGTAGAGCTCCTCAGTATGCATCCAGTCTGCCTGGGCACAGATTCTAAACTGGAGTCTGGAGGAGGGGCATAGAGGGAGGAGCCAGTTCACACCCCTTCAAAGTCTTAAAGTGCCCATATCTCCTGCGGATCCCGTCTATACCCCATGGTTCTTGAAGTGTCCCCAGCATCCTCTAGGACGTATGAGAAACCACCAATAACCATTCATAACATTGTGAAACACACAAGGAATTTTAAACTCTATACCGCGTACATTTCTCCCAGCACCTGGGAAAGTTCTGTATGTATTAAATTACTGCCCTTCTGGCACAACAGAAATATATGAAACAAACAAGCAATGATAATCTACTGACTTCTGATGGAGGTGACACAGCGATAGATTCTGCATCAGTCTGTGGCTGCAAATTTCCATTGGGAATAGTGTTCTTTGACAAATGTGTTTCAACTTTAACATCTTCTAAGCCAGGAATAGATGAGAGCTGAAAGAAAGTGATGGCACATAAGGCTGAAGACCGACTTGTAGATTTGTCACAAGCAAATGCAATTCAATAGTTTCCATGTCTAAATAAAACAAACCCATGTTTGTAATCCTTGGGAAGATGAAAGTAATTCCAACATCATAACATTATGGAGGCCCAAAACAGACTCTTAGGGGGCAATGCAATTATCAGCAATGTACGAACATTGTCACAACACACAGGGTCCATAAATGCATAAGGCTAATTTAAATATGGGTACACTGGGGGGGGGGGGGATACAATTTGGTATAATCAGCAAATTACAGTAATGCCAACATTGTAAAACTTGTGATGCAGTCAGAACACGATGTGCTATTCCAGAATAACACACTGCGTTGATGTCGCTAATTGTGTTCCCTCCCCTATGTTTTTAATAAGTAAACTGCATTCACTGTGTCCTAAAAAATCTATGACTTATTTTAATACAGTGTGTATAGAGCTGCATGGAGCTCCGCCCCCTACCAGCTCTCAGTGGCTGGCTGATTTCTGTCTTCTACATCCTGTGCTATTAGTACAGGAATGTTGCCTACTAGCAGAACCTGCAACCCTTTACCTGTAAATGAGGGAAGGGGGACTTTCTGAAGGGGCCGGGTGCTGTTAGAAATACCTGTTCTAACAGCGCACGGATCTCATGGCGTTTCTGCCCCTAGAACTAATAAGTAAAAGATGAGCGAGAGAGGGAGAGGAGTAGTGGGGAGAGTGGAAAAAAGATTAGCGGGAGGAAGACAAATGAGAGACAGGTATACAGGTGAGGGGGACTAAATGAGACAGGGCTGAGGGGTCTATTTACTATGGAGATAAAGTACCAGCCAATCGGCTCCTAATGGTCATTTTTGGAACCCAGCCTGTGGCATGGCAGTTAGGAGCCGATTGGCTGGAACTTTATCTCCATCCAAGGCTTAGTAAATATACCCCTAAGTGAGGTGGACAGAAATGAATGACAGGAAGATAGGGGATGAGGGCAGAGGAAAACAGAGATGGGGAAGAAAACAACCTCCGACATCGGACATGATAACTAGCGACCCAGTGTTTGATAGGTTGATAAGACTTGTGTGTAAATATTCCTATACATTGTCTGTAGCGTTGCTGAAAACATTAAAAATGTAAAACGATTTCACTTTAGACTGCACTGGTTTATTTACTGCTTGCTGGTATTTCTAATAAATCAACAACATAAAAACAGATATTTATTATTTACAAACCTTCGCATCTAAAATATTTAGAGTTGTTTCAATTTGTTGAACACGAAGTGACAGAGCTGATAGTTTCTAAAGCAAAAAAAATAAAAGAACATGTGACGAAAGTGCATAATTACACATATAATCAATGGAGTAACTTTTGAAAGATTAAAAACAAAACAAGATCACTTCTACCATTCATACACTTGGATTCACATGAACCACACAACTGCACTAATAAAAACAAGCATTGTGTAAGAATTTAAAAACAAAATACAGTTAATCATCGATGAAGCCAAATATGTTGTTACCCTATCTGTGTCGGGTGGTCTTCTGTATACCGGCGGTCGGGCTCCCGGCGCTCAGTATACCGGCGCCGGGAGCCCGACAGCCGGCATACCGACGCTTATTTTCCCTCGTGGGGGTCCACGACCCCCATAGAGGGAGAATAAAATAGTGTGGCGCGCGTAGCGCGCCACCGTGCCCGTAGCGTGGCGAGCGCAGCGAGCCCGCAAGGGGCTCATTTGCCCTCGCCACACTGTCGGTAAGCCGGCGGTCGGGCTCCCGGCGCCGGTATGCTGGTCGCCGGGAGTCCGACCACGGGCCAGCCGTAGTGAACCCTCTGTGTCACCCTCGTCAGTCTGCCCCTTCCCTTTAGAATGTAAGCTCTCATGAGCCAGACTTTCTCACCTCATGTGCTTTTCCTCCTCTTGCTTACATTATACTGTACTCCTTACAACGCACCTAGGCCTTGGCTTCTGCCACCCTGATGCATATTTTAGGGTCATGTCTGCTGATGCAGCAAGGTTTGTATACCAAGGACTTGTCCTACATTGTCTTGTACTCTAAGTCACTGTTTTTATTGCTCATTTCTGTATACTTTGTTAGGTTCTGCGGAATCCTTGTGGCGCCATATAAAGAATATCAATATTAATATTATTAATAATAATAATAATAATAATAATAATAATAATAATAATAATAATAATAGGTATTAACTTGTAATAATGGTTAGAGAAAGGACCATGTACCCTATACTTCATACAGCACTACAGAAAGTACAGGGGATATAACAAACCTCTTCACAAATTGTTGAAAAGCGATTAAGAAACTGGACCGTGTGCACCACAAACTGATTGAGGAACGCCACCGTTCTCTTCTGCTGGATGGCCGGGACCTGCACAAACAGAAATACCACCGCTTTACAGAGGTGCATGGTTATTGCTGCTATAATGTTCTGTATACTGTACCTGTACAGTACTTTGATATCAGCAACATACAGCTGCAAAATATATGACCTTATTCATGTAGTCTATATGGAAAGCAGTGTGCTAGTTTGGAGACAGGATAGGTCTGCTACTCTGAGCTCTGTCACATCTTTATCCTGGTCACCGTGTAATGCTGATTCACTAGCTAACTGAAAACGTACACACCTTAGTGAGGTCTATGCCAGATCCAACTATAGGCAGTCCATCCTCATCCATCCCACCAGGAGATGAGCACACAACAGCCTCACTTCCTCAGCTGTCAGGAGTTGCCCTTGTGACCACACTCAGTAAGGGCAGTCACAGGAATCGAAAACAATTGGTGTAGGCAAACAAGTAAAAGAATTGATAAGCACGATGACCTGTAAGGGTGAAAAGATATAAATGTATCACGATTACTCAGGAGATGACCACATACCCAAGATAAGAGGTGTATTTATGAATAAAACATATGCCTTTTAAAACTTTATTTTCTCAAATATTAAATAAAGAAGAAATCACTGATTTCTCAGCTGTATGTTTATTTTGCACACTACAGTGTGACAGCGCATTTCATCAATTTATGAAGCAGCAAATGTCCCCGGATGGCGTTAATGCTTACCAGAAGGACTTGCTATGTCTGTTCATCTCTTCATCTTATTCCCTGCACAACCTTTCTGGTTAGCAAAGGCCAAAAAACCAAGGCAAACAACTGATTATGGTATAGTTAAAATTATGAAAACAAAATCCTCATAGAGAGTCAAACATTAATCTATGTAAAAACAATTATAACAGTTAAAACAGTAGTAACGTAAACATCAGGAACAAGGCATATATCTTTACATATGATAAACAAGTAGTATCACCATATAAAAATCTAACATTGATCTTGTTAGGCGCAATTGCCCCAGTTGCAGGCTAAAATAACAGCTAGCGGTTGATTGGAAATTATTTATTTCTCTCCATGCTTTGATAACTATCCCCCTTAAACACAAAGCCACCCAACCCCCTGCAAAACAGCTTCATCACTTGTTAGGCGCAATTGCCCCAGTTGCAGGCTAAAATAACAGCTAGCGGTTGATTGGAAATTATTTATTTCTCTCCATGCTTTGATAACTATCCCCCTTAAACACAAAGCCACCCAACCCCCTGCAAAACAGCTTCATCATTTGTAGCCACTGTGTGGCTGGAGAATAATGAGCACTATTATGCTGAGAGGTTTGTGGCTCATATGAAGAGCTACAGCTGTACAGTAATTGTGCCCATACACTTGTGCGATGTCCCGCGACGAGATATCACGGGGCATCGCACCTGAAATGCCAAAGTGATTACCATGCGATAGATTGCATGGTAATCATGTGATGGGCACGTCACCGCCGAGTGGGAGCGGCCTCTGGCCCTTCCCGGCGGTTGCCCAATGCAGTGCGATATATTGCACGTGTTAAAAAAAAAAACCCACAAAAAAAACACATGTGATTGCACTGCAATGCGAGAAATATTAAGTGCAGTACATACTATCTTGAGACGCAACATTCGAGCGACATGCTCACACATCGCGTCTCATGTACCTTAAATGTGCATACAATTCTTCAATTTCTCTCACAGTTCCGTTTCGAAATCGAAGGATCGCACCTAATATCTCACAAGTGTATGGGAACCATAAGGCTGGCTACAAATTAGAACGATGTGTACCTGAACGATATGCCGGCTGACATATAGTATAGTATTTCATTACACTGCATCAGGTCGCATGCGTTATCTTCCGATTGGCCGTGCAGCACAGACAACCAAGGGATACTGCATAGGAACCGCAGGAACGTGCAATCGGTCATACACACTGCCCGATAAGTCGTTCCAATTCGGACGGAAACAAAATATTGTGTTTATAATGGCCAGGTGTCTACCCACCCTAACACATTGTGATATGTGGCTCAAGTAAATAACCCTAAAAGTCACACACATTCCTAGTTTTAAACAACCAATTAACCAAAACAATAAATACATTAAAATCCAAACACCAAAAAAACTACATGCATAAACAATAACGCGGAAGCAGCAAAAGGCTGTATTCACATCTCAGCCTATAAAGAAGATGGGTTCTGGTATGAATGGTTGACCATGTTAAGGTCGACCACTATTGGTCAACATTGACATGGTCGACATGGACAAATAGTCAACACATGAAAATGGTTCACACGGGACAGGTCTACATGGAATTTTGAGCTGTTTTTGGTGTCATTTTTTCTGTAACATCACCGGGAACCCCAATTAGTGTACCGCTTCGCTCGCCATGCTGCGGGAAAGGTGCCTTGCTCCACTACCACTGCGCTCGGCACAGGTTACTATTCCCAATCGTAGTCCATGTGGATGGGAAAGTATGAAAAAGTAAAAGTCTAAATAAAAATAAAAAAGTTTTGGAAAAAAAGTAATGTCGACTTTTCCATGTGTCGACCTGTCCCGTGTCGCCCATTTCCATGTGTCGACCATTTGTCCATGTCGACCTAAATAGGGTCAACCTGCCAAACGGATACCAAGAAGATGTTCATGGTGCAGCAAAAAACAGTAACAGTAGAATGCCGAGTATCCAAACTAATTAGGATTGAGGGGAGTGTGGAAAAGCAGAATGTGACTCATATAGATTGTGTTCTGACAGAATGTGTTCTGATGGAAATCTAGAATACTGACTTTACAGCAGTGGTTCTCAAACTCGGTCCTCAGGACCCCACACAGTGCATGTTTTGCAGGTAACACAGCAGGTGCATTCATTATTCACTGACACATTTTAAAAGGTCCACAGGTGGAGCTAATTATTTCACTTGCGATTCTGTGAGGAGACCTGCAAAACATGCCCTGTGTGGGGTCCTGAGGACCGAGTTTGAGAACCTGTGCTTTACAGCATTACAATCGGTGTGTGTAGTGGGGCCACAGCCAAACACCTGAAAATAGGCCTGCCCTATGTCACTTCTCCCCATTACTTGCTGATAGGAGTGTAGCCTTGTACCATACCACCAGCATGCCCACAGCAGCCTGCACCCACAGGCAGGAGAGGGGCACAGTGCTGGGTATACAAGGCAGCAGGGCACCGACTGGGGAAGCAATGCTACAGCTCACTCTCACCTGGTGACAGGAAGATCAGTCTTTTTAATGACAAGCTGTAAATGATGACGGGGCCCCGGCAGTGACAGGAGGGGCCCCTGTGTGCACACCCCCGGTACTCACAGGACAGCGGTCACACACAGGAATACGGTGCAGGACGGGCACAGCGCTGCTGCTGCTACAGCTCCTCCTCCCCGGCACTTCCTTGTCCCGTGTCAGTCCTGCTGCACGACTCGTGACCCACACGGCGCTGCGACGGCCGCCATCCGTATCCCGGCCCACACAGCTGACTCCAATCCTGCACAGGATACACTTCCTAGGAAGCGGCGGCGGCGAGATCCGGGATGCTCACTCTCCTCCGCTGTCACGGCAGCTCCGCCCCCTGTTCTGACTCCACGCTGTCAACGGCGCCCCCTGCTGCTCGCAGCCCCTTATTACACCCTTTACACGCATGGATGTGTCACTTTTACATCTGCGCAATGCATACCTCTCCAGGAGGGACACAATGCTCTGCTCCTAGACTTCCCGATTAATGTATGATTGCCGGCACCAGTGTTGAACAGGTTAATGGATAAGAAAGGTGTTTTAGGACAGGTTATGGCAATCATACAGTAAGAAGGAAGTCCAGGAGCAGAGCATTGTGTCCCTCCTGGAGAGGGTCATGTTGGGAGGTATCAGTGGCGGATTTAGCGGGGGGGCGATTAGGGCGAACGCCCCCCCCTACATATACCGGCACCGGGATGGAGGCCGGGTCCTGGCGCGGTATTGGGAACGGGGTGGAGAGCGGTGCAGCGCGGCGGGGTACGAGGAGAGAGAGGAGCGTCCTGACGCGCGTACAGCGACCTCTGTTCTGACCACGCCCCTCCTTCCTGTATGCGCGTCAGGACGCTCTCTCTCTGTCTTCGTCCCCCGCCGCTCTGCACCCCGTTCCCAATACCGCGGCGGGACCCGGCCTCCATCTATGAGGTGGGAGTGTGAGTGAGTGTGTGAGTGAGTATGTGTGTGTGTGTGTGTGTCTCCCATTTCTCTCCCCCCCCCGCTCTTCTCCCTGCATTATTTGGCTGAATTTTGCCTCATTCTGTGTGCTATGTCATTTTTGCCTCATACAGTGTGCTATAATGTGATTTTTCCCTCATTCTGCGTGCTATCATGTGAATTTTGCCTCATTCTGCATGCTATCATGTGAATTTTGCCTCATTCTGCGTGCTATCATGTGAATTTTGCCTCATTCTGCGTGCTATCATGTCATTTTTGCCTCATACAGTGTGCTATAATGTGATTTTTCCCTCATTCTGCGTGCTATCATGTGAATTTTGCCTCATTCTGCGTGCTATAATGTCAATTTCGGCTCATTCTGCGTGCTATCATGTGAATTTTGCCTCATTCTGCGTGCTATCATGTGAATTTTGCCTCATTCTGCGTGCTATCATGTCATTTTTGCCTCATACAGTGTGCTATAATGTGATTTTCCCTCATTCTGCTTGCTATCATGTGAATTTTGCCTCATTCTGCGTGCTATAATGTGAATTTTGCCTCATTCTGCGTGCTATTGTGAATTTTGCCTCATTCTGCGTGCTATCATGTCAATTTTGCCTCATTCTGCGTGCTATCATGTCATTTTTGCCTCATACAGTGTGCTATAATGTGATTTTTCCCTCATTCTGCGTGCTATCATGTGAATTTTGCCTCATTCTGCGTGCTATCATGTGAATTTTGCCTCATTCTGCGTGCTATCATGTCATTTTTGCCTCATACAGTGTGCTATAATGTGATTTTTCCCTCATTCTGCATGCTATCATGTGAATTTTGCCTCATTCTGCGTGCTATAATGTCAATTTCGGCTCATTCTGCGTGCTATCATGTGAATTTTGCCTAATTCTGCGTGCTATCATGTCATTTTTGCTTCATACAGTGTGCTATAATCTGATTTTTCCCTCATTCTGCGTGCTATCATGTCATTTTTGCCTCATACAGTGTGCTATAATGTGATTTTTCCCTCATTCTGCATGCTATCATGTGAATTTTGCCTCATTCTGCGTGCTATCATGTGAATTTTGCCTCATTCTGCGTGCTATAATGTGAATTTTGCCTCATTCTGCGTGCTATCGTGAATTTTGCTTCATTCTGCGTGCTATGTCAATTTTGCCTCATACAGTGTGCTATAATGTGATTTTTCCCTCATTCTGCGTGCTATCATGTGAATTTTGCCTCATTCTGCGTGCTATAATGTCAATTTCGGCTCATTCTGCATGCTATAACGTCATTTTTGCCTCATACAGTGTGCTATAATGTGATTTTTCCCTCATTCTGCGTGCTATCATGTGAATTTTCCCTCATTCTGCGTGCTATCATGTGAATTTCGGCTCATTCAGTGTGCTACAATGTGAATTTCGGCTCATTCAGTGTGCTATAATGTGAATTTCGGCTCATTCAGTGTGCTACAATGTGAATTTCGGCTCATTCAGTGTGCTACAATGTGAATTTCGGCTCATTCAGTGTGCTATAATGTGAATTTCGGCTCATTCAGTGTGCTACAATGTAAATTTCGGCTCATTCAGTGTGCTATGATGTGAATTTCGGCTCATTCAGTGTGCTACAATGTAAATTTCGGCTCATTCAGTGTGCTACAATGTGAATTTCGGCTCATTCAGTGTGCTATAATGTGAATTTCGGATCATACTGTGTGCTATAATGTGAATTTTAGCTCATTCTGTGTGCTATAATGTGAATTTTGGCTCATACAGTGTGCTACAATGTGAATTTCGGCTCATTCAGTGTGCTATGATGTGAATTTCAGCTCATACAGTGTGCAATAATGTGAATGTCAGCTCATTCAGTGTGCTATGATGTGAATTTCGGCTCATTCAGTGTGCTATAATGTGAATGTCGGCTCATTCAGTGTGCTATAATGTGAATTTCGGCTCATTCTGTGTGCTGTAGAAACATAATTTGTCGGCAGATAAGAACCACTTGGCCCATCTAGTCTGCCCCTTTTTTATTTTTTTTATTTTACATTATTTTTATCTCTAACCTTATCTGATCCTTATTTCTTTGTAAGAATATCCTTATCTCTGTCCCATGCATGTTTAAATTGCCCTACTGTCTTATCCTCTACCACCCCTGATGGAAGGAATGGCGATTCGCCAGTCTGTATCACCAGTGCACAGGGTTCTCTCCACTAACTGGCAACATTTTATTAGTAATGGCAACAATAGGAAAGTTTAGAAGCGAACGGGAAGGGCATTACTAAGTGGGAGGGGCTATGATTAGGGGGAGGAGTCATCATTCTTAAACCCCCCCCCCCCTAAAAGTTAAGTCTAGATCCGCCACTGGGAGGTATGGCAATGTTTCACATGTATTGTACATACATTTCCATATAACCAACAGGCTTTAATCAACAGTAATCAACTATATGCGGTGCAAGAGTAAGTAACCACACCATTTAATTAAAAGTTATACTTACATCATGCTCTGTACTCAGAATAAATACAGCTCTATTGGTGGGTCCACACTAGGCCATGTGCTCTTTGAGTGACATCGCCTAGTGTAAATGTAGTAGCCTGCTAGATGTCCCACATGCGTATGAAACAGTTCATAGTATAGCATAATTAAGGAAAATTTACATATATCTGTATAAAATATATATGCACTCACTGAGGGATACCAGAGAATTATAAATGCCTCCCTCTCTCTCTCTCTCTCTCTCTCTAGATATAGGTATAGGTGTAGCTATAGGGCCATGTGTATTGTGCCCTCATGCATTGGTGACAGTGGGGATGGCCATAGTTATGCTGTGGCTATGTTAACATTGGTGGCAGTGGACCAGCAGGAACCCTCATTCCCCCCTGGGGCCTGCGCGTGAACAGAAAGTTCTGGGACTGCCGCGCGCCGGTCTCCCGGGGCTCCTAACAGCAGGCTTGTGGCGCAAACTGACCGTTGGAGTCTGGTGTGCTGCGCATTTAACACACTGGTCGATGTTCTCTTGAGCGCCCGATATATCGCGGGACGGTCGGCCAGTGTGTACGGCCGATACGTCTGTGAACTCCGTCGTTCACAGATGTATCGCATCGGCCGCGCAGCACAGCCGACGGCCAAAATATCTACCGATATATTGGCGCGTCGCTGTGTGTGTACGGGGCGGTCGGCTGACCGCCCGTACACATGCTGCGGCGGCCGGCGGTGATTGACAGCTAAACTGGGCGGGCGTGTGTACACGCCCGCCCAGTTCATGACATCAGTCCCCGACGGATCGAGCAGTGTGTATGCTGAACACACTGCCCGATCCGTCCATAGATATATCTGCAGATCAATTGATCTGCAGATATATCTATTAGTGTGTACCCACCTTAAGAGCCGGAGAGAGAGACGTGCGGCCCCGGACTGAAGAGATCCCTAACTCCCGGTAAAGCGCGGCTGGAGATCGAGCAGCGGCAGTGGGCGGCAGCAAGCTCCGGCAGCAGAGGCTGACATCAGGCGGAGCGGGAGAGGCTTCTGGACGGTCCCGGACACGGCTGGGGGCGGAGACACCTGTAGCGCCGCGGGAGATAGAAGTCTCACTGAGCGGTACGGAGCCGGCGCTGTCCTCTACAATACCCTGGAGGTTGGTCCCCTGAGCAGTGAGTGACAGCGTGCGGCAGCCTAAATAGAGCAGTCAGCAGCAGGAGAGGGCGGCACATGTAGAACCTGCCCCAGGGAGGAGAGCACAGTTAGGAGTGACAGCAGGAGAGGTAGCCGGAGCACCCTGGCAGGTACACTATATTGAACTAATTCGGCATCTATTCAGAGAGAGAGAGAGAGAGAGCTCCTTCACCATCCTCCACACTGCATCACCAGCAGAGTTAGTGATCCCGCCTCACCTTATGCACAGTTTTACCATTAGTGCTTGCCTACTAGTGGCCGTGTAGTCACTGAAGCATTACTCGTATACAAATCTCAGACAGTCTGCTTAAGTTAAAAGAGTAAAATTCAGGCAGAGAGTGGGGAAGCATTACTCTAACAAACACTGAACTCACAGCACCCGATACCCGCCTCGGTAGGCAGCCACTGCATGTAGAGAGGATACTCAATACCTACCGCGCCTGAGACCTGACCAATGGGTGCATCAAATCCATTCAGGAATAGACGTTTAGGTTGTCAGATGTAGATCTACTAATCCTCTCTACTAGACAGGGAACCTCTTAAGAGCATCACCGCCAGCCGCTCACTACCTTATTATACTGTAGCTGCAGAACTGCTGTTTCCATTTCAAAAGGATACAATAGTAAAGACCAGCCACAACTAGAGTAGGATTACCAAATTGCTATATTGTTATTGCTGCAGAACTGCTGCAGAACTTTCCATTACAAAAGGATACAATAGTAAAGACCAGCCACAACAAGAGCAGGATTACAAAATTGCTACATTGTAATAGCTGCAGAACTGCTGTTACCATTACAAAAGGATACGATAGTAAAGACCAGCCACAACAAGAGCAGGATTACAAAATTGCTACATTGTTATAGCTGCAGAACTGCTGTTACCATTACAAAAGGATACAATAGTAAGGGAGCAAGATATAGCATAGTTCATCGCGACCACTGAAAGCTTCAGAAGACTAGTGACTGAGATTATATTCAAGGGAATACAGTAATCCCATAGTTAGGAATCATTTCGCCTTTATTGGTACCACAAAGTTATCATCACTTGTGCACCAACGAGGTAAGCAGTACTCAGACTGTAATGTGGTTGCTGTAGGGAAAGTTTCCTTTCCCGCAGTGCCGATAGTAAAGTCGCGAATATATATTTTTGTCTCTATGGTATTGTATATGTTGCTGTCATAATATGTGATAACCTTAACCTTCCCTGTTCAGGATTAGTCGGTAACTACCAGTAAGGAGCCATCGTCGAAGTTGTTCCAGTTTATAAATATTTTGTTGTTAACTCAATTCATTATGGGTTATTGTAATAACTTGGGTTAGAGGTGCGAGCGAGCAGCCCCTCTCACCACCCTATGGAGAACAAAAACTGAGAAGCTTGCATAGAAAGAGGAGTAACTACTCGAGGTTAGTTTTTATACCTTCTACCTACCAGAGTGTACAAAAATGTTGTTACATATTCCCTCCCGGGCCGCCCGATAGCAGTCATACACACTGAGATATCGCTAATAATACCACACAGTGACGTCATGCTGCAGCTGGCCGGAGCATGCAGTTTTGACAAAGAGTCCAAAATGAGCTGAATGCACGGCTGCGCATCGCTCGTCTGCATTCACACTTAGCAATAAAGTAAATGACGTTGTTTACTTTATCGCGTTTTAAGAGAGGAAGGGGACCCGCGTGCAGCCTCCATCATGGGCCCCCTCCTACCAGCAGCAGTAGCCTCTGGACATCTCCAGTGCACATGCGCAAATCACTCGGAAGTGGCCACGCGGCCATTTTCCGAGTGATTTCTGTCCACAGTTAAGGGCCGCCGTTGCGGGACTCCAGAGGGCTAAGTATAATATATGGGTGCGGTGTGGGCCCCCTGGACGCAGGGGCCCGTGTGCACCACACACACTGCACCCATTATAGAAACAACTATGGTGTGTACCCACCTTATCAGTCGGTCTATCTAGTGCATATACATCAATCCATTATTTTAATGAAAAGCACACACAGACACAGGTGAAGTGAATAACATTATTTTGTTACACTGGCACCAGCAGGGCTATATTAGGCAGCAAGTGAACAACAGTTTCTTCTTGAAGTTGATGTGTTGGTTGCAGGAAAAATGGGCCAGCATAATGATCTGAGCAACCTATACCCTTTTCAGACTGACAGAGCCGGGTCACACCTGGGAATGTGCTCCGGGACACATTCCGGGATTGACCCCTTTCAGACTTCACTTAGACCTGGGATCGACCCGGGGCAGCCCCATTCACACTGATCCCGGGAAATCCCTGCAAATGCATATGTATGTCATTAGAAATGGACATTTTTCTGGCCAGCTCCATTCTTTTTACGGTTTTTGTCATGCACCTTCAAGAACTGCTTCTTTAGAGTCTTCATTTTATTTACAACTTGCTGTTGTGTACGTATAATGCCTCTTGCTTCAAGCAGCTTTGCAATGTTTTTTTATAAATGACTGCATCCTTCACTGTGCCTGTGATCTGTTTTTTTAATCTCCTCCTCACCCCTTATGCTGAGCAGCTCTTTCACCTCCTGATCTGTAAATACAAGGGGAATGGGGGATAGGGATGTCCTCTGCACTAGAAAGACATTGGCATTTTTAATTTTAATGAAGAATTCCCCAAATGGTATGATTACAGGAAGTTTTGTTACCATTCATCAAAGGGGGTGCTGCCATAGACAATAAAGTTACAGAACAACACAGGACAGAAAAAGATTGTCTCTTTGTTGGCGCACTTAGGAGAGGAAAGAAAGAGTTTTTACATTTACTATAAATGTGTTACATTAAAATATAACTTTTATTATTACTATCTTAAAAGGTTGCAATTGAGAAACATAAATATGAAATAATGTGTACAATTCGTGTAAATTCTGTGAATAAATTCAATAATGCAAACTAATAAAAGCTGATTCACTGTGCCTAAGTTTTCTGCTCAATTAATTGTATCATAAATATACAGTTGAGGAGTAATGAATATTGCACGATGACTGTATGTAGGGTTGAATAGCATATACTTCTCACATAGACGGCAAGAATAGGTATCAGAAACAAATGTCTATAGGTGATGTAAGAATAAATTTATGAGACTAGAGCGTGTTTGATTTCTATTCCATATGTTGAATAGCAAGATCTGCCTGTAATAATGTGGTTGTCTGAACCAGTTACTGCTGACAAATGACCCTATTGCACCATCGTTTAATTATTCATAAGCAATGAGACCGTAACTGACTATCCGAGTCTGCTTAGTATTGGTCCCTAAATAATAAATTGCTCCAACTTTTATGTGTAAGTTGGGTCACGTCTATTATGCCGGTTGGTCCTATGGGCACCCTTCAACTGTCGGGTGGATATTTATGAATGCAGACGCTTTTATTGTAGGCGGCCGCCGATATTCTCCGCATTCAGACTCCCTGTAAATACTGTAGGGGTTATTATATCCGAAGTGTGATTAAAGATCACAGTGGCTTTGTCACACTCGCGGCGCTGCGGCTGCCGCGCTTACCGCTCCGGGTGCGCTGGGTCTCTCGGCGGTCGCCACCCCCGGTGGGCACCAGGTTGTTGCGTTTTGCTGGCGCTGCCTCCGGCGGGTTTCCGGGGTGTGGGCGCCGCCATTGCGCCTGGCGTTCACGGGAGCATGGTGGCGAGTGACGTCATCGGCCCCTTCCGCCAATTGGGAGAGAGCGGGAAGTTCAAAGGAAGACGCCGTGCAGAGTTTTGGCACCTGAGTATTGTCTCTTCTATGATCACTAGTGCTAGCAGCGTTCAGTGAGTTCTCTAACTGAACGTCTCCTGTGTACCAGCGTTTGCAGAGTATCTCTCAGTGGAACATTCCTTGTGCTTCCAGCGTTTGCAGAGTATCACTCAGTGGAACATTCCTTGTGCTACCAGCGTTTGCAGAGTATCACTCAGTGGAACATTCCTTGTGCTACCAGCGTTTGCAGAGTATCACTCAGTGGAACAATCACTGTGCTACCAGCGTTACAGTGTATCACCTAGTGGAACAATCACTGTGCTACCAGCGTTACAGTGTATCACTCAGTGGAACAATCACTGTGCTACCTGCATTACAGTGTATCACTCAGTGGAACAATCACTGTGCTACCAGCGTTACAGTGTATCACTCAGTGGAACATTCACTGTGCTACCAGCGTTACAGTGTATCACTCAGTGGAACATTCACTGTGCTACCAGCGTTACAGTGTATCACTCAGTGGGACATTCTCTGAGTTACAGTGTTTCTCTTAAGGGGACACCTCCTGTGTTACCTGTATTACATGATATCTCCAAGTGGAACGCCTTCCATACTTCCAGAGTTACACTGAATCTTAAATCCTCATTCATTTCTTCAACATCGCTCACAAGCTTCTCATTTCTTCAACATCGCTCACAAGCTTCTCATTCTTCAAACATCGCTCACAAGTTCTTCATTTTTCTGTGTGCTTCACCATCGTTCTCAAATCCTCATTCATCTCTTCAGCATCGCTAACAAGTTCTTCATTCTTCTGTGTGCTTCACCATCGTTCTCAAATCATCATTTAATTCTTCAGCATTATACGCCAGTTACTACGGCTAGTTCTGCATGAGGAAAACCTACATCCGGCCATCCCTGCTCTGGCCCAGCTGTGGTTCCTCCTTCCGATCATCGGAAGAACCCCTGAGTTCTCAACACTCCGAACCCAGGTCAGTGACAGTATACTCAGTCCGCATGGACCCGGGGGATCGGAACCCAGAATCAAGTGCCATCCAAAACTTAGTTTCCCTAGTTCAGAGTCAGGAGGCAGCACAGGGCCAGGTGATGCAGTATATCCAGGAATTATCCGGCCGGCTGGATCAAATTCAGGCTTCCCTGGCTTCTGTAGTTCCGGCTCCAGTTCCAGTACCCGCTCCAGTGGTTGCCACCAGTAATGTTCAATCCTTGTCCGGAACCAGGTCACGCCTTCAGCTTCCCACTGCCTCTCGCTATAATGGGAATCCAAAGAATTGCCGTGGTTTTCTCAGTCAATGCGAGGTGCATTTTGAACTTCTCTCACACAACTTCCCCACGGATCGGGCCAAAGTGGCATACATTATTTCCTTGCTTGAAGGTTCAGCGTTGGATTGGGTGTCTCTGTTGTGGGAGCGATCTGACCCTTTGGTTTCCAGTTACACCAATTTCATCGCGTCATACCGAAGGATTTTTGACGAGCCCGGCATAATGACCGATGTTTCCTCGGACCTGCTCCGAGACCGTCAAGGCTCCCGTTCAGTGGGACAATATGTGATTCACTTCCAGACCAAAGCCTCGGAACTACGCTGGAATAATGATGCTCTCTGGGCCGCTTTCTGGAACGGGCTCTCCGACCGTCTAAAAGACGAGCTGGTCACTAGGGATCTGCCAGATTCCTTAGAACAGTTGATCTCACTCTGCGTTAAGGTGGATCTCCGCATGCAGGAATGAGGTGGCGAACGTAGTCGGTCGGATCGATCCAGATTCCGGTCTGTCCCGTCTAAGCAAACAGTTACCCCAAGTTCGGATGAACCCATGCAAATCAATCAATCCCGGCTGTCCCCGGAAGAACGACAGCGCCGTCGTGAGGGTAAACTCTGCCTCTACTGTGGGGCCGCGGATCACTTTATCAAATACTGCAAGTCCTGTCCGGGAAACGGGCAGTCCTAGCTTGTTCCGGAGAAGTCGAGTTAGGGGTTACATCTAAATCTTCTCCGACAGTGGATTGTTTACTCTCCGTGTCTCTGTTTTCTGAGTCTATAGCTAAACCTGTTAAAGCCCTGCTGGACTCTGGGGCTGCAGGGAACTTTGTTTCTCTTTCTTGTGTTCAGAGTCTGGGTTTACAGTTACAGTCTTGAGCTTATCCCAGGGAGAATGCCACCTCGGGGACGCACATATCCCTTATCATTACCCGAGACCCAAGCTATGTCGGACTACATCAAGTCTAATCTGCTGAAAGGATTCATTCGCCCCTCTACCTCCCCGGCTGGAGCAGGTTTCTTTTTCGTGAAGAAGAAGGACGGAGGGTTAAGACCATGTATTGATTATCGTGGCTTAAACGATATCACCGTTAAGAACAAATACCCTCTACCGCTAATCACGGAGCTATTTGATAGGGTTCGTGGAGCCCACGTTTTCACTAAGCTCGACTTAAGAGGAGCCTATAATTTGATACGTATCCGACAGGGGGACGAATGGAAGACGGCCTTTAATACCAGGGACGGGCATTACGAGTATCTGGTAATGCCGTTTGGCCTCAGCAATGCCCCTGCCGTTTTTCAGGGATTTGTAAATGAAATCTTCCGAGATATGTTATATCAAAGCGTAGTGGTGTACTTGGATGACATTCTGATATTTTCTAAGAATCTTGCAGAGCACAGAGTACAGGTCATAGAAGTACTTCGCCTACGAAGGAATCATCTCTACGGCAAGATTTCCAAATGTGTCTTCGAGGTCCCTTCAATTCCATTCCTCGGATATATCATCTCAGGTACGGAGCTTCGCATGGATCCGGATAAACTCACTGCCATTCGGGACTTGACTCAGCCTCTCTCCTTGAAAGCGGTACAAAGATTTCTGGGCTTTGCAAATTACTACCGGAAATTTATAAAGGGATTTTCTACCATTGTTGCACCTATTACTGCCCTAACCAAAAAGGGGTCTGACCCAAGTCACTGGTCTTCAGAAGCTGAAGTAGCGTTTGCCCGGTTGAAATCAGCCTTGATGTCTGCTCCGGTACTCCAACAACCAAATTTTTTTAAACCATTCTTCTTGGAAGTCAAGGCTTCTTCAGTAGGCATCGGTGCCGTTCTTTCACAGTACTCCTCTGATGGGAAGTTACATCCATGTGGTTTCCATTCTCGCAAGTTCTCTCCTGCTGAACGAAACTACACCATTGGAGATCAGGAGCTTTTAGCAATAAAATCTGCCCTAGAAGAATGGAGGTACTTACTGGAAGGTGCTAAACATCTAATTACGATCTATACCGACCACAAGAACTTGTTGTATATCAAGACGGCCCAGTGCTTGAATTCCCGTCAAGCTAGATGGGCGCTCTTTTTCACTCGATTCTCGTTTGTTATTTAGTACCGGGCCGGGACTCTCAACGCTAAGGCTAATGCTCTGTCTCGTTCTTTAACGGCCTCGGATGAGGAGAATTCCTTTGAAAAAGAGTTTGATTCTCAGTCCAGTCTCTATTTCAGCAGCTCCCACTACTCTGGGTCCTCCTCCTGGGAGAATGTCTGTACCAGTTGAATTTCGTCCAAAGTTGCTGCAGTGGGCTCATATCTCCAAGTTTTCCGGTCATCCTGGTGTTCAAAAAATGTGTGAATTTCTATGAAGGTCATATTGGTGGGACACCATGAAGAAGTATATACAAGATTATGTCAACTCATGTCCTCAATGTGCTCAGCACAAAACTCTTCGTCTGCCTCCTGCGGGGTTGCTTCGTCCACTGTCCATTCCTAAGAAACCCTGGACCCATATTTCTATGGACTTTGTTACTGAATTACCCCTCTCCAAGGGTTACAATACCATCTGGGTGATTATTGACCGCTTTTCTAAAATGGCACATTTTGTTCCGTTGTCCGGGTTACCAACGGCTCCCAAGTTGGCTTTACTATTCCGCCTGCACGGGTTACCTCGGGAGATAGTCTCTGATCGAGGGGTACAGTTCACTGATAGATTCTGGAGGGCCCTCTGTTCAGCTTTACAAATAAAACTCAAGTTCTCATTTGCTTACCATGCACAAACCAATGGGCAGACTGAACGCGTCAATCAAGATTTAGAGACTTTTCTCCGGGTTTATCTTTCTCCTTCGCAGGACGATTGGGTGGAACTGTTACCCTGGGCCGAGTTTGCCCATAACCATCTGTATCACTCTTCCACTGGTGAGTCTCCATTCTTCATTAATTATGGATTCCATCCACGAGTTCCAGAATTACCCATCTCTCCTTCGGATAATGTTCCTGCTGCAGCTTCTACTCTCCAGCACTTCAGTCAAATCTGGAGTAAGGTTCATGCTAATCTCAAAAAAATCTCTGGCCGCTACAAATTCTTTGCGGATAGAAAACGGCGAGCAGCTCCTCAATACAAAGTTGGTGACAGGGTATGGCTCTCTACCCGCAATCTTCGTTTAAGAGTGGCCGCTATGAAGTTTGCTCCGAGGTTCATCGGTCCTTACCCTGTTTTGCAAGTCCTGAACCCGGTTGTCTGCAAATTGGGGTTGCCTTCCCACTTTCGGGTACCAAATTAGTTCCATGTTTCTCTTCTTCGTCCCCTCATCTTAAATCGGTTCCATTCAGAGTCTCCTAGGCCGACCTCGGTAGAGACTGAAGCTGGAACAGAATTTGAAATCAAAGCTATTCTTGACTCTCGTAATCTTCACAAGAATTTACAGTATCTGGTAGAATGGAAAGGTTATAGTCCTGAGGAGAGGAGCTGGGTCAAAGCTTCTGAAGTCACTGCTCCCCGACTAGTCCGGATCTTTCATTCTAAGCATCCCACGAAACCAGGAAAGTGCACAGGGGCCACTCCTAGAGGAGGGGGTACTGTCACACTCGCGGGGCTGCGGCTGCCGCGCTTACCGCTCCGGGTGCGCTGGGTCTCTCGGCGGTCGCCGCCCCCGGTGGGCACCGGGTTGTTGCGTCTTGCTGGCGCTGCATCCGGCGGGTTCCCGGGGTGTGGGCGCCGCCATTGCGCCTGGCGTTCACGGGAGCATGGTGGGCGAGTGACGTCATCGGCCCCTTCCGCCAATTGGGAGAGAGCGGGAAGTTCAAAGGAAGACGCCGTGCAGAGTTCCGGCGTCTGAGTATCGTCTCTTCTATGATCACCAGTGCTAGCAGCGTTCAGTGAGTTCTCTAACTGAACGTCTCCTGTGTACCAGCGTTTGCAGAGTATCTCTCAGTGGAACATTCCTTGTGCTTCCAGCGTTTGCAGAGTATCTCTCAGTGGAACATTCCTTGTGCTTCCAGCGTTTGCAGAGTATCACTCAGTGGAACATTCCTTGTGCTACCAGCGTTTGCAGAGTATCACTCAGTGGAACATTCCTTGTGCTACCAGCGTTTGCAGAGTATCACTCAGTGGAACAATCACTGTGCTACCAGCATTACAGTGTATCACCTAGTGGAACAATCACTGTGCTACCAGCGTTACAGTGTATCACCTAGTGGAACAATCACTGTGCTACCTGCGTTACAGTGTATCACTCAGTGGAACAATCACCGTGCTACCTGCATTACTGTGTATCACTCAGTGGAACATTCACTGTGCTACCAGCGTTACAGTGTATCACTCAGTGGGACATTCTCTGAGTTACAGTGTTTCTCTTAAGGGGACACCTCCTGTGTTTCCTGTATTACATGATATCTCCAAGTGGAACGCCTTCCATACTTCCAGAGTTACACTGAATCTTAAATCCTCATTCATTTCTTCAACATCGCTCACAAGCTTCTCATTCTTCAAACATCGCTCACAAATTCTTCATTCTTCAGTGTGCTTCACCATCGTTCTCAAATCCTCATTCATTTCTTCAGCAACGCTCACAAGTTCTTCATTCTTCTGTGTGCTTCACCATCGTTCTCAAATCCTCATTCATCTCTTCAGCATCGCTCACAAGTTCTTCATTCTTCTGTGTGCTTCACCATCGTTCTCAAATCATCATTTAATTCTTCAGCATTATACGCCAGTTACTACGGCTAGTTCTGCATGAGGAAAACCTACATCCAGCCATCCCTGCTCCGGCCCAGCTGTGGTTCCTCCTTCCGATCATCGGAAGAACCCCCGAGTTCTCAACACTCCGAACCCAGGTCAGTGACAGGCTTTATTACTTACCACTTGGTGATTGGCTACTATGTCCCATCAATTATTAATGTTAAATATTAAAGGGATACATCCCCATTACAATCCTTATTGTGATAATTTTAACCATATAGATATAGGTGAAAATTCAAATCATAAACAATTATCCTATCTCCTCGTCTAATGTGTGTACAGCATAGTTGTTAATTGCCACTGCACTTATATTAATTAGTGGGACCCTGATGAGTAGTTTCAAAATGCGGACTCCGCATATGATTGTGCTGCAGTATAGAACAGCAGTATTATTATAGGAATCTATTAGGTGTGTGCAACTCGCTATATTAAAGACGCATCTATCCAACTAATTAAAACAGCCACACAGGGTGCTCTTCTAGCACAAAACAAATAGGTTTTCATTGGAATCTATTTACAGTCGCTGCAGACTCAGAGATTACTACGATTCAGGCCGGCAGCACAATCAGATGCGGAGTCTGCATTTTGAATCTACACATCAGGGTCCCACTAATTAATATAAGTGCAGTGGCAATTATCAACTATGCTAGAAAACTTAAAAAGTTCCATACTGTGGTATAGGAGAAAAGGTATGCAAGTATGTATCTTTTTTAGTGCAGTGTCACTTATTTCAGAGTGTGGTGTGCGTCGAATTTCTTGTACTTATCCAGCTCCTTACAGTATATTTAAACCGTATCAAGCTGTGGCTTACATTTGTAATGATTGTGCGATATCTTGATATAAATGACAGGTCTCAAAAATCAATTATAGTTACTTAAGTTAACTCCTTGTTTTGAGAAAAAGACACTCCTGTCAACAGTACAATTAAGGTATCTGCTGCTTACTGTGTGCTATGCATTCATACAGTGAGTAGCGTGATTGGTTGTACCTCAGGGTTGGAAACAGGTAAAGCTGTGCCTCTGCTGTTATGGTGATCATCCAGGATACCCGGTTGAATCAGCACACGGGGTCCTGTGGATTATTGCTCATAATGAGGGTCCAGATGTAAGAGGTAGGAATAATTTAGATAAGGACAAGCACACCAGCTGTGTGTATCAGTGATGTGCGGTGAGACATTGGCTGATTGCGGTGGCAGCTGTAGTGCCGATCCCCCCCCCCCAAAAAAAATAATAATAATAATATATATTTAAAAATAGCATAGTGTTCCCTGTAAATGCTGATTTACTTACAGGACTAAAAGCAATACCTTAATACATTCAATACACTTAACTTCGAGCCGCTGCGGCCGCTGTATGCAATCCTTAAGCTACGTACTTATTACTCAGTTAGCGTACATAGTCCCGTACCGTGTATGCACTTTGCATACACACGCCGCGACGGACGTACAAAGTACTCGCGGTGCATACACACACAACAATACGCCGTGAGCACTATGCAGCTACATGTGTGCCTGAAATACACTTATAACCTTAGCAGGGAAAGAGACACGACAACAATTGTATTTAAGATGTTGGGATCCGACCCGCCAACATATAATTGATAAAAGGGGGTTACAACAGATATACAATTACAATAAGAGAAAAGAGGCTACAATACAATGGTACATATGTTTGGTTTCACCAGCGCCACACGGTCCGGTGCTCAGATCAATCAAGCAAGATGACCTTCAGAGAGAGAGAGAGTGACCGGCTAGGCAGCTTTGGCTTTTATACAGTTGGTCAAAACACAATACAATAGAAACTGTAACCTCTTCATCCATAGGTCAAAGGGCTGGTCATTTACAGTACAGGAGGGGTCATAGGTTGGTTTGAATAGGTGGGCGATGTCTGGTCCAGGTGTGCTTGCAGTTGGTCTCCACTGGGTTCCCGCCGAATATCAGAGTACAGTAAACACAGTATAATATTAATATCCTGTTCCTGTGCATAACTATGCGCAGGAGCGTGCTATCTTCTGCAAACTGCTACCGGAATGTTGCCCTTAAAATACCCTACAGTTGGATACCAAACACCACCTAATAACCTAATGCTGTCCCCTCATATCCTGTAAAGATGAATCCCTTTGTTGTTGTACCTTTTAAACAAGTATAACTTGCTGGTGTGGTGCGTGTGGGCTATGTGTACATTGTGCACTATGTGGATTAAATAATAGATATGTCTTTGTGGCTTTTCCATGCGAGTACAAGTGCTACCGTAAATACTCATACCACGCGCTAATACGCAGGACCGCGTGAGCGGTCATACGCAACTTGCCAAATATGTGCACACACGGCAGAACAGGTACGCGCACGGAGGCAATCTGTGTGGAGTTTGTACGTGATGTGTGTACTGTAGTATTTTCCGACTTCTACATCCCCTCATTTAAGCAAAACCAGCACCAGGCTGAACTAGCCAGGGCTGATAATGCCATAGCAGGGAAGGCACTCAGTATGGGGTACCCCTGCCATAACATTAAACACCCCCCAAACCAGTCAGCTCAGGACTGGAATTCCTGAGAAAGTGGGGACCCCAAAAATTTAAATAGGGACCCCCTCCTGAGCAACAACCAGCGCCCAGTGCTATACTTAGCACCCCTGGTGCCGGTGGGTGCGGGGTTCATGACATACTAATATTGTTGTTTATAGGTGTTCTACAGGTCCCAGCATGCTGGCACTTGAAGAACCACAAGTGCCAGCATGCCCGGACATTAAGGGCCTGTTGGCACCCGTAGTCCGCCTGTAAAGAAAATATTAAAATAAAAACACAACACCTAATGTTTAAATGGTTTTTCTCTGACGTCCTAGTGGATGCTGGGACTCCGTCAGGACCATGGGGATTAGCGGCTCTGCAGGAGACAGGGCACAAAAATAAAAGCTTTAGGACTAGGTGGTGTGCACTGGCTCCTCCCCCTATGACCCTCCTCCAAGCCTCAGTTAGGTTTTTGTGCCCGTCCGAGCAGGGTGCAATCTAGGTGGCTCTCCTAAAGAGCTGCTTAGAAAAAGTTATTAGGTTTTTTATTTTCAGTGAGTCCTGCTGGCAACAGGCTCACTGCAACGAGGGACTTAGGGGAGAAGAAGTGAACTCACCTGCGTGCAGGATGGATTGGCTTCTTAGGCTACTGGACAACATTAGCTCCAGAGGGATCGAACACAGGCCCAGCCATGGAGTCCGGTCCCGGAGCCGCGCCGCCGACCCCCTTGCAGATGCCGAAAAGTGAAGAGGTCCAGAAACCGGCGGCAGAAGACTTTTCAGTCTTCATGAGGTAGCGCACAGCACTGCAGCTGTGCGCCATTGTTGTCAGCACACTTCACACCAGCGGTCACTGAGGGTGCAGGGCGCTGGGGGGGGGGCGCCCTGGGCAGCAATGATAATACCTTGTTCTGGCTAAAAATACATCACATATAGCCCCTGGGGCTATATGGATGTATTTAACCCCTGCCAGGTCTCACAAACACCGGGAGAAGAGCCCGCCGAAATAGGGGGCGGGGCCTATCTCCTCAGCACACAGCGCCATTTTCCTGCACAGCTCCGCTGCGAGGAAGGCTCCCAGGACTCTCCCCTGCACTGCACTACAGAAACAGGGTAAAAAAACAGAGAGGGGGGGCACTTTTTTGGCGATATTGATATATTAAGCTGCTATAAAGGAAACAACACTTCTGTAGGGTTGTTCCTATATATTTATAGCGCTTGGGTGTGTGCTGGCAAACTCTCCCTCTGTCTCCCCAAAGGGCTAGTGGGGTCCTGTCTTCGATAAGAGCATTCCCTGTGTGTCTGCTGTGTGTCGGTACGTGTGTGTCGACATGTATGAGGACGATGTTGGTGTGGAGGCGGAGCAATTGCCGGTAATGGTGATGTCACCCCCTAGGGAGTCGACACCGGAATGGATGGCTTTGTTTATGGAATTACGTGATAATGTCAGCACGTTACAAAAATCAGTTGACGACATGAGACGGCCGGCAAACCAGTTAGCACCTGTCCAGGCGTCTCAGACACCGTCAGGGGCTGTAAAACGCCCTTTACCTCAGTCGGTCGACACAGACCCAGACACGGACACCGAATCTAGTGTCGACGGTGAAGAAACAAACGTATTTTCCAGTAGGGCCACACGTTATATGATCACGGCAATGAAGGAGGCTTTGCATATCTCTGATACTGCAAGTACCACAAAAAGGGGTATTATGTGGGGTCTGAAAAAACTACCTGTAGTTTTTCCTGAATCAGAGGAATTGAATGAAGTGTGTGATGAAGCGTGGGTTAACCCCGATAGAAAACTGCTAATTTCAAAGAAGTTATTGGCATTATATCCTTTCCCGCCAGAGGTTAGGGCGCGCTGGGAAACACCCCCTAGGGTGGATAAGGCACTCGCACGCTTATCAAAACAAGTGGCGTTACCGTCTCCTGAAACGGCCGCCCTCAAGGATCCAGCTGATAGGAGGCTGGAAACTACCCTGAAAAGTATATACACTCATACTGGTGTTATACTGCGACCAGCCATCGCCTCTGCATGGATGTGCAGTGCTGGGGTGGTTTGGTCGGATTCTCTGACTGAAAATATTGATACCCTGGATAGGGACAGTATTTTATTGACTATAGAGCAATTAAAGGATGCTTTTCTTTATATGCGAGATGCTCAGAGGGATATTTGCACTCTGGCATCGAGAGTAAGTGCGATGTCCATATCTGCCAGAAGAAGTTTATGGACGCGACAGTGGTCAGGTGATGCGGATTCCAAACGGCATATGGAAGTATTGCCGTATAAAGGGGAGGAATTATTTGGGGTCGGTCTATCGGATTTGGTGGCCACGGCAACAGCCGGGAAATCCACCTTTTTACCTCAGGTCCCCTCCCAACAGAAAAAGACACCGTCTTTTCAGCCGCAGTCCTTTCGTTCCTATAAGAACAAGCGGGCAAAAGGACAGTCATATCTGCCCCGAGGCAAAGGAAAGGGTAAGAGAGTGCACCAAGCAGCTCCCTCCCAGGAGCAGAAGCCCTCCCCGGCTTCTGCAAAGCCCTCAGCATGACGTTGGGGCCTTACAAGCGGACTCAGGGGCGGTGGGGGGGTCGACTCAAGAATTTCAGCGCACAGTGGGCTCACTCACAGGTGGACCCCTGGATCCTGCAGGTAGTATCTCAGGGTTACAGGTTGGAATTCGAGAAGTCTCCCCCTCGCCGGTTCCTAAAGTCTGCTCTGCCAACGTCTCCCTCAGACAGGGCGACGGTATTGGAAGCCATTCACAAGCTGTATTCTCAGCAGGTGATAGTCAAGGTACCCCTCCTACAACAGGGAAAGGGGTATTATTCCACACTATTTGTGGTACCGAAGCCGGACGGCTCGGTAAGACCTATTCTAAATCTGAAATCTTTGAACCTGTACATACAAAAATTCAAGTTCAAGATGGAGTCACTCAGAGCAGTGATAGCGAATCTGGAAGAAGGGGACTTTATGGTGTCCCTGGACATCAAGGATGCTTACCTGCATGTCCCAATTTGCCCTTCACATCAAGGGTACCTCAGGTTCGTGGTGTAAAACTGTCATTATCAGTTTCAGACGCTGCCGTTTGGATTGTCCACGGCACCTCGGGTCCTTACCAAGGTAATGGCCGAAATGATGTTTCTTCTGCGAAGAAAAGGCGTATTAATTATCCCTTACTTGGACGATCTCCTGATAAGGGCAAGGTCCAGAGAACAGCTGGGGGACGTAGTAGCACTAACCAAAGTAGTGCTGCAACAGCACGGGTGGATTCTGAATTTTCCAAAATCTCAATTGACCCCGACGACACGTCTGCTGTTCCTGGGAATGATTCTGGACACGGTTCAGAAAAAGGTGTTTCTTCCGGAGGAGAAAGCCAGGGAGTTATCCGAACTTGTCAGGAACCTCCTAAAACCAGGAAAAGTGTCTGTGCATCAATGCACAAGAGTCCTGGGAAAAATGGTGGCTTCTTACGAAGCGATTTCATTCGGCAGATTCCACGCACGAACTTTTCAGTGGGATCTGCTGGACAAATGGTCCGGATCGCATCTGCAGATGCATCAGCGGATAACTTTGTCTCCACGGACAAGGGTGTCTCTTCTGTGGTGGTTGCAGAGTGCTCATCTGTTAGAGGGCCGCAGATTCGGCATACAGGACTGGGTCCTGGTGACCACGGATGCCAGTCTGAGAGGCTGGGGAGCGGTCACACAGGGAAGAAACTTCCAGGGAGTGTGGTCAAGCCTGGAGATGTCTCTTCACATAAATATACTGGAGCTAAGAGCGATTTACAATGCTCTAAGCCTGGCAAAACCCCTGCTTCAGGGTCAGCCGGTGTTGATCCAGTCGGACAACATCACGGCAGTCGCCCACGTAAACAGACAGGGCGGCACAAGAAGCAGGAGGGCAATGGCAGAAGCTGCAAGGATTCTTCGCTGGGCGGAAGATCATGTGATAGCACTGTCAGCAGTGTTCATTCCGGGAGTGGACAACTGGGAAGCGGACTTCCTCAGCAGACACGATCTACACCCGGGAGAGTGGGGACTTCATCCAGAAGTCTTCCACATGATTGTGAACCGTTGGGAAAAACCAAAAGGTGGATATGATGGCGTCCCGCCTCAACAAAAAACTGGACAGGTATTGCGCCAGGTCAAGAGACCCTCAGGCAATAGCTGTGGACGCTCTGGTAACACCGTGGGTGTTCCAGTCAGTGTATGTGTTTCCTCCTCTGCCTCTCATACCAAAAGTACTGAGAATTATACGGCAAAGGGGAGTAAGAACGATACTCGTGGCTCCGGATTGGCCAAGAAGAACTTGGTACCCGGAACTTCAGGAGATGCTCACGGAAGATCCGTGGCCTCTACCTCTAAGACGGGACCTGCTTCAGCAGGGACCGTGTCTATTCCAAGACTTACCGCGGCTGCGTTTGACGGCATGGCGGTTGAACGCCGAATTCTAAGGGAAAAAGGCATTCCGGAAGAGGTCATCCCTACCCTGGTAAAAGCCAGGAAGGAGGTGACTGCACAACATTATCACTGCATTTGGAGAAAATATGTTGCGTGGTGTGAGGCCAGGAAGGCCCCGACGGAGGAATTTCAACTGGGTCGATTCCTACATTTCCTGCAAACAGGATTGTCTATGGGCCTCAAATTAGGGTCCATTAAGGTTCAAATTTCGGCCCTGTCGATTTTCTTCCAGAAAGAATTGGCTTCAGTTCCTGAAGTCCAGACTTTTGTAAAAGGAGTACTACATATACAGCCCCCGGTTGTGCCCCCAGTGGCTCCGTGGGATCTTAATGTAGTTTTGGATTTTCTCAAATCCCATTGGTTTGAGCCACTCAAATCGGTGGATTTGAAATATCTTACATGGAAAGTAACCATGCTACTGGCCCTGGCTTCAGCCAGGAGAGTGTCAGAATTGGCGGCTTTATCGT
The DNA here is from genome assembly GCF_028390025.1 of Pseudophryne corroboree. Lineage (NCBI taxonomy): Eukaryota > Metazoa > Chordata > Amphibia > Anura > Myobatrachidae > Pseudophryne > Pseudophryne corroboree. The sequence goes on along the minus strand of NC_086449.1, from coordinate 568,463,304 downwards.
ATAAAAGCCCATATCTGATTTTCCATTCGGACAGGGCAGAACTGCGGACGCGTCCTCAGTTTCTGCCTAAGGTGGTTTCAGCGTTTCACCTGAACCAGCCTATTGTGGTGCCTGCGGCTACTAGCGATTTGGAGGATTCAAAGTTGCTGGACATTGTCAGGGCATTGAAAATATATTTCAAGGACGGCTGGAGTCAGAAAATCTGACTCGCTGTTTATACTGTATGCACCCAACAAGCTGGGTGCTCCTGCTTCTAAGCAGACGATTGCTCGTTGGATTTGTAGCACAATTCAACTTGCACATTCTGTGGCAGGCCTGCCACAGCCTAAATCTATCAAGGCCCATTCCACAAGGAAGGTGGGCTCATCTTGGGCGGCTGCCCGCGGGGTCTCGGCATTACAACTCTGCCGAGCAGCTACGTGGTCGGGGGAGAACACGTTTGTAAAATTCTACAAATTTGATACCCTGGCTAAAGAGGACCTGGAGTTCTCTCATTCGGTGCTGCAGAGTCATCCGCACTCTCCCGCCCGTTTGGGAGCTTTGGTATAATCCCCATGGTCCTGACGGAGTCCCAGCATCCACTAGGACGTCAGAGAAAATAAGATTTTACTTACCGATAAATCTATTTCTCGTAGTCCGTAGTGGATGCTGGGCGCCCATCCCAAGTGCGGATTGTCTGCAATACTTGTACATAGTTATTGTTATTGTTGTGAGCCGTCTGTTCAGAGGCTCCTACGTTTGTCATACTGTTAACTGGGTTCAGATCACAGGTTATACGGTGTGATTGGTGTGGCTGGCATGAGTCTTACCCGGGATTCAAAATCCTTCCTTATTGTGTACGCTCGTCCGGGCACAGTATCCTAACTGAGGCTTGGAGGAGGGTCATAGGGGGAGGAGCCAGTGCACACCACCTAGTCCTAAAGCTTTTATTTTTGTGCCCTGTCTCCTGCGGAGCCGCTAATCCCCATGGTCCTGACGGAGTCCCAGCATCCACTACGGACTACGAGAAATAGATTTATCGGTAAGTAAAATCTTATTATTATGCTGCATCTTCACCTGGGGGCGGAGGCCTTTAAGCTCTTTCTCATGGTTGCCGCCTTCCCAGGGCTTCCGGTGTCTTCACCTGCGGGACAGCGGCCTTTAAGCTCTTTTTCATGGTCGCCGCCTCCCCAGGGCTTCCGGCGTCTTCTATCCTCCCCGCCGCCAGACTGACTGCCGCGGCCTCGTCGCTAGCTTATATAAGCCAGTTGAGGGGACGGGGCGATGACGCAGTGAGCCATCATTGGCTCGCAGAGGCCATCTTGAATTTAAAAAATTACGCTGAGGCGCCATTTTTGAGATGGGTATCCGGCTAGCCGCTCCTGAACTCTACAGAATGGCTGGCAGGGACTGGATCCTCTCGGATCCAGGTCTGCCACCAGCCACAGTTTCCCGCTGCCACAATCCCCGCCGTGTCTCGCCGCCACATGTGGATCCGCTGGTCCAATTGCATCTGCGAGACTGACAGGGGCGTGCTTTCAGGTGGGCTGAATGCATGCCCTGTCATTGAGGCACATATAATGGTGCCGTTTCCCTGTACTTTTACAGCCCATGGCTTGGCCCTGCCCACCCCATGCTTCCCGAACTTTACTATTAGCAGCGGGAGGCACCTCTCCCGCTGCCTCCCATCCCCATATGCAGGTATTTTCTAGGGGCGGAAATGATTAGAATAGTTAAAGAAGATATCTATATCACAGGATCTGTGTTATAAATATCTTTTATGTATTATTTTAATCAGCCGCTTCCCTGCATGTGTCAGTGACATTGATGCAGGGATAGCGATGCATTGTACCAACAGGTGTGTATTGTGCGGCAGCGAATCACCGGCAGAGGAGGTGGGCGTGTAACAAGCCTCTTGCGAGCTCAGCGGCAACTGTATGGGTGTTGTGGACACCCACAAGTGGGAATAGTCCCTGTTGCTTGGCATGTCGACCGTCGGGATTGTGAGGGTGTGGGATGTAGGGGGAGGTAATGTGACTGGCGGTCACATAACTACATCCCATACCAACACTATGGTGAGTGACAAATGAGAACAGATAAGCGGCTGTGTAAATGTGCCTTATTGTTGGGAGGCCCTGGTGCCAGATGGTATTGCATAGTCTCTGTACACACCATGCGGTCCTGTACACAAGCGCCGAGCAAATAACAAGGAGATACATGTACAATGGGTGTCCTATTGACGGTGAATCTGCTGTTCTGGTCTGGCTGCACTGGTGGTGCGGTGTCCTGCTAGTGCACTCGTGCGCACCCACTCTCAGAACGCTTCCTCAGTGAGACTTCCCCCAGTAATTCTACAAACTGTCCCACAGAGTAATTCCACACATTGCCTACCCCCACTAGAATGGGAGAGCGTCTCCGTCGCGCGCCCGGATGGAGATGTTGAGAATGGGAGTGTCTCTGTGCACTCCCGGCGTGACTAGGCGGACGGATCGTCTAATCAAGCCGGGAGTGCACGCCTGCGATGGAGCCGCCTCAGATGAGCGTGGCTCCATCTGTAGCTAATGATTGTGGTGGGTGCCAGGCAGGCATCTCTGGTGGGCGGCAGCGGGCATCTCTGGCGGATGGCGGCATACCTGGCAACCACTCATGGCACAATAGTGTGCCGCGGAGCAGAGTTTGAAAAATACTGATCTACACCATGGGCCTGATTCTGAGTCAGTTGCAATACCAATGTTGGATGCAGTTGAGCAATGTTTTTGCTACTGCGCATGCACTCAGCGTGCACAGAGATGCACGGCTACGATTGAGACGCACAGTCTCCTAAATGTGTTGAAAATGTATTAGGCATTCCTGGGCGGTGACTGGGAGGTGACTATGTGAACACATGGACATGGGGCCTAATTCAGACCTGATCGTAGCATCAAATTTGTTCTCAAATGATCAAAACCATGTGCACTGCTTGGGGAGTTGCAGATATAACATGTGCAGAGAGAGTTAGATTTGGGTGGGGTGTGTTCAAGCTGAAATCTAAATTGCAGTATAAAAATAAAGCAGCCAGTATTTACCCTGCACAGAAACAATATAACCCACCTAAATCTAACTCTCTCTGCACATGTTATATCTGCCCCACCTGCAGTGCACATGGTTTTGCCCATTAGAGAACAAATTTGCTGCTGCGATCAGGTCTGAATTAGGCCCATTGTCAAATCTTATGGGTGTGTTATGGGAGTATTGCAGGAGTTTCATTGAAGTGGTTTAGAACTCAGATGTATAAGCACTTACAGTGGAGGCCATACTCTGACGGACAGTCTGCACATAGCATAGGGCTAGTGCAACTTTCTAAAGACTCAGCAACCGTAGCTGCAGTATCTGAAGATGCTCAGGTTTCAGTCCTTGCACAGTCAGATGCATGGCTGTACACCAGGGAAGACTTGAAGCATAACATCTCATTTCGCACCTGCCGAGTAACGTCAATGAAACTCCTGCAATACTCCCATAACACACCCATAAGATGGACCATGTCCATGCGGCCGCATAGCCACCTCACCGGCACCGACAAAGAATGCCTAATCCATAAGACCAGAAGCTGAATGATTAAGGCTTAATTTTCCTAAGTTTTATTGCTAAGATCAGGGAGTACCTAAATAACTAACATTGTGAATCCAAGACCTTAAAAAAGGAGATATAGAAATGAAGGATATTTCCTCCTTTGCAGGTGGCACTTGTTCTCACTGGTCATGTACTCTATTTTTGCTTGTACTAATAGCGATGTGCTCAGCATAAACTACTAACTCATGTTAAGGTATAATATATAAATAGGGCTACTCATAAATGTTACCATATGTGGACTGGAACATGCCTATTTAAACCTGCTGTAACCCGGCATGAATTGTCTCCTTTCATTCTGACTTTAAGAAGGAAGGACACCCATACATGCATAGGTGTTTCTATAATGGGTGCAGTGTGCGGTGCATACGGGAGCTCCACACCGCATCCATATTTTATACTTACCCCTCCGTAGTCCCGCGATGGTGACCCTGCTGTGCCGGCACAAATCACTTCGAAAATGTCAGCCGACGAGTGATTTGCGCATGCGCACTGGAGGTGTCCCCAGGAACAAGGCACGGGCGACATGTTCCCGGAAACCTGCGCATTATGCCAGAGTCTACTACTGCCGGAGAGGAGGGGGCCCGCAGCAGTCCCCTACTCTTAAAAAGCAGTCCCCTCCTCTCTTAAAATGCACCTGCATACGTGTATGTAATTCCAGATAAATAAATTGTTATGCTGTTTTCATTTGATATTTGCTTAACTCATTTAACTATTGCCTTATCACCTAGTATATAAAAAGAACTATCACAGCAGCGTGTTGAGATAGTCGACATAGTGATTGGCTGATATTGGGATGTATCATTCTTAAAAATGCTGTAAAACCTCAAAATATTGCCATTTTCTGAAGTTTATCACAATAGGTATTAAAAAGGGGCTGTAGCAGGTATCCGAAATATCAGCTGCAGACCCACATCACAGCTGTAATTATTATTATTCAAACATGAACAAAAATCTTTTAAAATGCCATGGTCCCCTTTCCAAATAAAGAACCATTCTTTTTTGCCTTGGGAAGTAATATTCGTCCAAGCTTAACTAGACCATCGACGATCTTCGAGACTATGTGCTCGGACTCAACCCGGGCGACACATTTTCTCTCAAAATGTTATAGATCCCTGATTGAGAACAGATTCCCAGATCTTCCTAAATATACCCGAGATTGGGGCGGTGACCTTCAGATTGAATTATCTGAAGTCGACTGGGAAAAAAGTTTCCAAGCCACCTTTGTAAACTCTGCTAGTTACTCAGTCATTGAAACGCAATTCAAAGTCTTATCATGATGGTACAGGTGCCCCCTAACGTTGGATAAAATGTTTCCTGCCGTATCGGACACATGCTGGAGATGTAACAATGAAACAGGATCTCCGATGCACATCTGGTGGGACTGTTGCATACTTCGCCCTTTCTGAAATAAAGTAATTGCAATTTCTAGGCTGATTGTGGGTTCGGAGATCTCCTCCGAGCCTGCCTTCTGGCTTCTCAATTTGATTGCTTGCCCCCTGTCAACCTACAAAAACTCTTTATTGAAGTTTCTTAATAGCGCTGCTAAAGTGGTTATTCCAATTCGCTAGCGATCTACTACACCACCCACTGTGAAGGAATGGGTTGCCAGAATAGACTGGTATATGTCCATGGAGGAATTGCGGGTAACACCAGATGGCCATCAGAGATTCACGTCTACTTGGTCCCCTTGGATGCAATTCAAGTCCTCACAGACATACATGACATTTGTGTTTTGACGTGAGCCCCTCACACTGACTTCTATTTCTAGAATCTGACTGCCTTATGGTTATCTGGAGTTTAGGTCCTTGCACTTTTGCTTTTTGGTCCGAGTGGACACTGGAAAGACCACACTGTCCTTGCCCCCCCTTCCCTCTCTCTCTCTGACTCTCCATTTCTTCTCTCCTGCTTTCTCTCCTGTTCTTTTTTCTTTTTCTTTCATTTTCTTTCATGTTCTTATGTAATGAAATGCCCTGTTTAGACAGTTTATTACTAAGTGACGATTGGCTTGACTGAAGGTACTGAAGTATTCATTGAGGCATTGAGTCTTCATCTATGGTAATAGCGTTTGTCTACTTGTCAATGCCCTTGTCCATTGGATTGTAAATTCCTGTACTACCAGTCTAAAATGTATGCTGTCTTCTTTATTTTGTTATAAATCAATAAAAATTTATTGGAAAAAAATAAATGCAAAAAAAAGTAAGTATTCACAGCCTTTGTCATAAAGCTCAAAATTGAGCTTAGGTGCATCCTGTTTCCACTGATCATTCTTGAGATGTTCCTACAGCTTCATTGGAGTCCACCTGTAGTAAATACAGTTGATTTGACATGATTTAGAATGGCACACACATGTCTATATAAGTTCCCACACTTGACAGTGCATGTCTGAGCACAAACTGAGCATTAAGTCAAAGGAATTGTCTGTAGACCTCCGAGACAGGACTGTCTTGAGGCACAAATCTGGGTAAGGGTACAGATGGAAGCCACTCCTTAGTAAAAAGCACATGGTAGCCCGTCGGGAGTTTGCGAAAATGCACCTGAAGGACTCTCAGACCATGAGAAACAAAATTCTCTGGTCAGATGAGACAAAGATTGAACTGTTTGGTGTGAATGCCAGGCATCATGTTTGGAGGAAACCAGGCACCGCTCATCACCTGGCCAATACCATCCCTACAGTGAAGCATGGTGGTGGCAGCATCATGCTGTGGGGATGTTTTTCAGCGGCAGGAACTTGGAGATTAGTCAGAATAGAGAGAAAGATGAATGTAGTAATGTACAGAGACATCCTAGATGAAAACCTGCTCCAGAGCGCTCTTGACCTCAGACTGGGGTGATGGTTCATCTTTCAGCGGGACAACGACCCTAAGCACACAGTCAAGTTATTTAAGGAGTGACTTCAGCACAACTCTGTGAAAGTCTTTGGCCCAGCCAGAGCCCAGACTTGAATCTGAGTGAACATCTCTGGAGAGATCTGAAAATGGCTGTGCACCGACGCTTCCCATCCAAACTTATAGAGCTTGAGAGGTGCTGCAAAGAGGAATGGACGTCATATACAAAAAGACTTGAGGCTGTAATTGCTGCCAAAGGTGCATCAACAAAGTATTGAGCAAAGGCTGTGAATACTTATGTACATGTGATTTCTTAGTTTTTTATTTTTAATAAATTTGCAAAAATATAAAAAAAAACAAAAGCTTTTTTTTCACGTCATTATGGGGTATTGTGTGTAGAATTTTGAGGGAAAAATGAATTTATTCCATTTTGGAATAAGGCTGTAACATAACAAAATGTGGAAAAAGTGAAGCGCTGTGAATATTTTCCGGATGCACTGTATTTAGACCAGGACACCAGAATTGCCCCATATTAATCGTTATTCCAAATAGTCTCATCTTTCCAGAGAACTATAAAAATATTAGCATAACTGGGGACAAACCTAGAGCCCATTGCTGTGCCAACTTCTTGGATATAAAATACATTTTTAAATAGAAAATTATGTTAAATAGTTAAAGCAATAGCCTTAATAACAAACTCCTGTAATTAATTTTCCATATCCTCCCAGATTGACAGGCAAACCACACCTCCTCCTTGCCTTTAAAATATATATTTTCACATGTGTTCTGATTTGGCCAGACAGGCTGCCATGGTTAATAAATTATGATGTAAATGTAAGTGCAAGGCTATAGATACCCATTTGAGGTTTTAAATTAAAGCAACTTGTAGTCTGCCATCTAAGTATAAACAACCAGCATCTAAGCCAACTCCATTTCCTTTATTATGTTTCGATATTGTGACAATAAATATAAAATATCATGTGAATTATTTCTATGTAGGTGATACTTCTGATCTGTGTTTACTCCATATCAGTATGCTATTGCAAATTATAATATATAAAGTACATACAGTATACTCCCTTGCATCGGTGACTGTTCCAATTTTGCCTCCTGTTGCTAAGTAACAGAGAAATCATATACTCCCTTCTCTCTCTCCAATTGTGCAATTGTCAGTGGTAGGGAATAAATACTGTTTGTACCTCTACATATGAACACTTTTCTTTTCAAACAATAAAACAGCACAAAATGAATGAATAGTGAGATAATAAATTTTAAACACATTTCAATCTTCATTTTCACTTATTATACACTAATACTGTGTTTGATCTTCATTTTAACATATGTGTGTGATCTATTATTTTAACATATTTCATTGGTGAAGTTAATTGACTCAATAAACGTTATATTTTCTGACAATTACTACAGTGTGTCAACAAAATAAAACTAAAAAACCTTTCTCTTCTTCTCGTATTTGATTATATTTATTGTCTTAGGCAGCACCTCCGTATAAACAACTAGATTGTATGAGTGTCAATTATTGCTCGGGGTTTTTTGGTATCAATAATTTGATATTGACTAGAACAGAAGTTTTTCCCTTGTCCCCAATCCCTACTATTTTTTTTTTTATCACCCACTTACCTGTAAGTGGAGATGCGGCTAGGATGTGTATGACACTAAATTGCATGTACTTTCTCAAAGTTGCATATGCAGGCTATGACACTTGAACAGTTGCTGAAAACTGAGGCATCCATCCACAAAACGGACTCACATACAACTCTGAATCAGGCCCAATATGTCCACACACATCATACAACATCGCTTATATAACTTACTCTTCCTGTTCTCCGGGGAGGTTTCATGCCCTATTCCAAGATGGCTGCCAATATCTCTACTAAGATAATTTATTCACCAGTCACCAGTCACTTACACCCATAGGAGTATCTAGGCTTAAAATAGTGCATTTCATTCCCATAGCCCTCATTCCCATAGCCTAGCACTTTAGAAAATCTTTCAAAGATCCTTAGTCTCTATATGTTATATGAGAGTAACCTTTATTTGTATTCCTCCTTTTGCTGACACATAAAACAACCGAACATACAAGACACTAGTAATTTCCTCCAACCTCCCCCTTCCAAACACAGGTGCTGTGCTCTTATACAGGACACCATACCTTACTCTATCCTTCAATTACTCATAGATGTAAAGTAGTCATAAACAGTGGTAAAAGTGGGAAGTTAGACATGATGTTATGGAAATTTGAAGTGATCGGCTAGGGGCCGGGATGCTACCCAGGTCCCTTAAAGCTTTTGGGATTTGGAAAGTGTGAAACAAATTTTAAATGCCTTTTTAATACTTCTGTGACCAGCTAAGATTCAAATATTAGGCCACTTAAAAATAAAAATAGCTCTCTGATTGTATTATTCTGTTGCCCTCTTCGAGGACAGTATGCTGATCTTATTCTGGTAAGCCATTTTACAGCCCCAGTCCCACTATATGACATTAGTGGAGGGGGGGTAAGGGGGTTGTATCGGACTGTGCTGGGGGTTATGCCAGCACATATTAGATGTTGGTGAAACACTTGGGTGGGGGTGATTTGGGATTGTTAGGATTGGATTATGGGTATGGTCGAGAACCATATATTTTAGATGATGTACAATATATGAGCAAGTTTTTCAGTGGTAAAATAGAAATCTACCATGCTTTTAACATTCAGGTACAAATATTCAATAATCAAATGGGGGAGGCAGGGTTTGCATCACTGTACACTGTATGTGTTCTTTATACTTTATCATCCACTCGGGGACACTGGAACTTACTGTAGACAGCTGGGGTGTGAAGGATGCAGACCGGAGATAGCATAATTAATAAAAAAAATTATGCACAGCTGGCTCCTCCCCCTTCACGCCCCCGCTAGCACTCCAGTTTGAAAAATTGTGCTGGAGGTAGCAGCACAAGAAAGGAGCTCTTGCTCCATGAGACTTTTTTCTTTAAATATTGATGTGATCCGATCCTGCCTAGCTGAAAGGAAGGAGAAGGCTCTCAAGACTGTGATTACAGTTTAATTGAGACAAAGATCCCGTCAGAAGGGTTCAGCATCTCATTCAGAAGATCTGACGATTCAGAGCAGTGAGTAATATGGGCAGGGGGTAGAGCAGGCAGCAAGGCAGCTTAATCTCCCATAGCAATGCAAGTGGAGTCTTCCCATAGCAAGTTATATGGTCAGCGACGAAGGCGCAGCTAGAAGAGGTCGCCCAGAAACGAGGCGGTGCCAGCGGCCAGGGCCCTGGAGCTGTGTTCAGTGCGCAGCCGGCGGGGTGGCCACAAATAGACGCTCTGCTGAGGGGAGGATAGAAGACGGAGGAAGAAGCCGTTAAGGTCCAATCGCGGATAGAGGGAAAACTGCAGCAGTCAGAACCGGAATGAGCGCGCTAATGCTTATAACACAGCAGGAATAGATACACAGTGCTGGGCTAGGCTGCGAGGTGACAAAAAAAAATAGTGGCAGCCATTTTAGGTTCTGTGAGGCGTGCAGTTAGAGCGAGCTGTCCTCTCTGAAGGGGGAGGACTTATTAGGTGTTTGGTTACAGGAGGGCAGTCGGAACAAAAGGCTTTAGCCCCTTATTTATTTATTAACAGTTTCTTATATAGCGCAGCATATTCCGTTGCGCTTTACAATTAGAACAACAGTAATAGAACAAAACTGGGTAAAAACAGACAGACATAGAGGTAGGAAGGCCCTGCTCGCAAGCTTACAATCTACAGTTATCATTAATCCCTACTAGCACTGCAAGGGGCTAGGGAGGTCTATTGAACAGATCTTTCTGAGAGAAAATAAAGTAATAAGAGTTTATATTTTCTCTACCAAAGGACACTGCTGACAGGTCCTGCGGAGGGGGAGCAACAGAATTTCTCAACCCGATCAACTCAAGCTGTATTAAGTTGGTGGTGTGGGAGTTGTAAACATCAGACTGGTTTACATTTTATATAGTGTGTGTGTGTGTGTGTGTGTGTGTGTGTGTGTGTGTGTGTGTGTGTGTGTGTGTATATATATTTATATCCATGTAATCGGAGAGCACTCACCAGACTTCTTAAAAATGAATCCTTTATGCAGACATGGGATAGTACGTTACATCACATCAACGTTTCGGTCCTGTATTGGACCTTTGTCAAGACAAAGGTCCAATACAGGACCGAAATGTTGATGTGAAGTAACGTACTATCCCACCAATATTAAAATATAGAAGCGCTTGTAATGTGTTAAAAAAAGCTCATACCTGAAAAAAAAACTGTTAGTATTATGTTTACAGCTCTTTTTGGATATTGTATGGAAGTATTTTGTTGTGTGTTTCTTTTGCTGAGGGTTCCGTGTTTTCGATCCCGGTATTACAGTCCAGTGATTGACTGACCCTGGCTTTCCCTACCTTTTGTGAGTCACTGATCGCGGCTCACTATTGGCGTTCCGGCTCTGGTTCCCTCCAGCACTGAGTTGCGGTGTCCGTTGGTCTTCAGATCGGCGCTCGAAAATGACGTCAGATCCTGATTCAACTTCCGCTCCTCTCACTTCCGTCTCTCATCAACGCGTTTCGGGTCAACGCGTTGATGAGAGACGGAAGTGAGAGGAGCGGAAGTTGAATCAGGATCTGACGTCATTTTCGAGCGCCGATCTGAAGACCAACGGACACCGCAACTCAGTGCTGGAGGGAACCAGAGCCGGAACGCCAATAGTGAGCCGCGATCAGTGACTCACAAAAGGTAGGGAAAGCCAGGGTCAGTCAATCACTGGACTGTAATACCGGGATCGAAAACACGGAACCCTCAGCAAAAGAAACACACAACAAAATACTTCCATACAATATCCAAAAAGAGCTGTAAACATAATACTAACAGTTTTTTTTTCAGGTATGAGCTTTTTTTAACACATTACAAGCGCTTCTATATTTTAATATTGGTAGAATTTGGTTTACAGAAGCTGCTCAGAACAAACAAGCGCATTGTATAATAATTTTTTTAACGTACTATCCCACGTCTGAATAAAGGATTCATTTTTAAGAAGTCTGGTGAGTGCTCTCCGATTACATGGATATATTGGAATGATAACCAGCTGGTTGTTTTTCATTGATATGCACCCCAGCATGAACATTGCAAACGTGAGTGTGGATCACTTAGAATTCTTTATATATACACACTTCACTTTTCCAGACTGACACGAGCAGATGACCAAAGGATAGGCTCAGCAAAAGTGTGTAGCCAGTGGACCTTGTTTGTACTTATCCCTGTATGCAAACAGTTATTATTACTGTGAGAAGAGAAATTGGATTCAGATTCAGCACAGATTCCACTGCTGATTTACTCTGGTGAAGGATGTTTATCTATTTATGGTAAAAATGGCTTTCCTCTATATCTTTTCCACTTGGTCTGAATTTTATTAACGTCTGGTGATGTCCAGTACAGATCACATATCGAGGTGGACAAAGTCCCTTGTCTTACTGCGATTCAAGGTCTACACTCGCTCCTATTGACTTTTGAATAATTAGAGGTGGTTTTCAGCCTCCAGAATCACTAAGATTCGATTAATAGGATTGAATTTATTGAACAATCCATATCGGAAATTTAGATTGGTGACACACACCTCTTTGTGAATTCTCTTTTGAGTCGATCTGGGTAGTTCCCTGTGTGGACCCCAGTTTGTTATTATAATTTTTTAGGCATCATATTAGCAGTATCGGATTGGGGCTTGAAGGGCCCACCGGGGGAATGCAGTGATAGGGGCCCAGACTTAGGGGTGTTGTCAGCCTACAAAGGGTGTGTGGCCAGCCTCCACACAGGCTTGAAATACACAATAATTTAGTGCAGTGTAATGCAACATATTTACCATATATAATACAAGTGCACAGTCTGGAACCTGATCCCTAGAGGAAGGAGTGGGCCCTCATGCAGTGGGGCCTACCGGTGGTTTCCCTGGTACCCCTGTGGGCCAGTCCGACCCTGCATATTAGTATATCCCCTGAAGAAGTCCGTCAGGACGAAACGCGTAGGGTTTATCGATTATTGTACACTACCCGTTTGCTTGAAGTAGCCTCCCCTGAGCTCACACAGTTAAGGTGAGGAGGCTATTTCTTTATACTATCTAAGCATCTAGGGGTGTGCCCAATCGACTATGTGCTTTTAAAAGTTGTTGTGTTTTTAAAAGTTATGTTATACAAGACTATGTATTAAAACCTTTTTATCAAGATTTCATTACCGATTGGTTGTTTCTTTTCGGGTGTATAGCTTTTCTCTGGTGAGTGGGTTTCTCTGTAGGCCCGAATTGGGGAGCCACTGAGAGGAACAGAATTCAAAGAAACCTTCAACTACGATTTATGAAATTGAATATTATTCATTCATTGTGTATATTCTAGCGCACTTTGTTTATATATATTTTTTTCATATATATATATATATATATATATATATATAGCAATAGAACAAAGAGACGGCACTCAGAGACTGTGTAATCAAAGTGTATTAGACAAAAGTGGCATCAACGTTTCGGGGACCAATTCCCCTTCTTCAGGATAAAGTGACAGTGCATAAAACAGTGCTTAAATACCATTTCCCTTTACTCACCCCCCTTCACGTGCATGCAATCTTCTCAGCGTTTCCAGCTGGCCGCTCGTCGGAGCCTCCGCCCGGCGCTTCCGCTCGCGTCAGCGTAACCAGGAAGTGACGTCGCGGGAACCCTCCGATGCGACCATGAAAACACTGTAAACAGAAACTACAGATCATCAGTACATACAGTGCTTAACAAAACATACCTCAGTGTGCGCTGACCACTTGGCCAGTAAAGTGCTTATGTGTATACTATTATTACAATGTTAAAATCTGCATCATTGAATATATAATCACGATAAAATTGTGCATGTACATTAAACACGTGACTATTATTTTGATAAAAACATATGAATAAACAAACTGCAGCATTGGCAACTCAGTAACCCTGTAAGCTCAATTGTGTTTGCTACTTAAAGCCCACTGTGCCCCTCAGACAAGATTAGACTAGGAATACCTCTTTCTACAGAAGCTATCATTGCTAGGGTACCTCACATGGTGTACTACTTGGCTGGGCTAACAAAAACCAGGTTTGACAGAAATCTAAACCACTACATTATACCGTTACTTATTCCCTCACTTGGGAATCTAACGTTTTGTAAAATGCAGTGTACAATTATAAACAATTATAAAAAATTAATAAGGCCTAGATTGTAATTTAGCCCACCTGGTTTTAACGTGTTTAACCTGTGTATCCACACTAACTCAAGTTGTAAGAGTCTTTTGCCCCTGTTGCCCCCTTGGGCAGACTCTGGGACATGATCAATAATCCGATGTTTTAAGGTGGCCATACTATGTTGATGTTCCACGAAATGCTTGGCCACCGGCTGGTCGCCACCTCCTGTGGCAAGAGCATTTCTGATGGCTTGCCTGTGCTGTGCCATTCTAACCTTAAATTGGCATTCGGTTTTGCCGATATAGTAGCGCCCACAAGGGCACATGATGGCATATATCACAAATTTTGAACTACAGGTTAACGGCCATTTGATTTTAAAGCTCTTGCCTGAAAATGGGTGCGAAATGGTATCACCTGGTGACATGTAGGTGCATGTCGTGCACCCTGTGCACTTGAAACACCCATTCTTTCTTGTCATAAAGTGGGTGGGCTTTACTTTAAGTTTGGCCATATCGGTTTTAACAAATATATCTTTGATACTCCTTCCCTTTGTGTAGCTAGGCATGACACGTACATCTCGGGAAATTCCCAAATCAGGGTCACTTGACACTATGGGCCATAAAGCCCGGAGTTTTTGTTGCACTTGCCTACTGTTGGTTCTATGTTCACATACCCAGGGAATGATCTTAGACATATCTTTGGTATTAGCTGGTATAAACAAATCATCCCTCTTTGCTGCAACCGCTTTGGTGCGTGCAGAAGAGAGTAATTTCCGTGGGTACCCTCTCTCTAGGAACCTATGTTCCATTTTGTCAAGTTGTGTATCTCTGATTTGCTCTTGACTGTTAGTCCTGCACACCCGAAGGAACTGCGAGTATGGCAGACCTTTTGATGGTGGCGGGTGGGTGGAAACTGTCATACCGCAATATTGTGTTGCGGTCAGTAGGTTTCCTGTAAAGACATGTGACTAGCCTACCGTCTTGTAATTTAATCAGTATATCCAAAAAACGAATTTCTTGTATACTGCTGACCAAAGTAAGTTTAGCAGGGCTCTCTGATTGATTGTGCAAATTAACTAAGTTAATCAAATCCAGTACATCACCCCGCCACATTATGAGCACGTCGTCTATGTAACAAAAATACAGAAATAGACGTTCAGCTACCCTTGGATCAGCTAGGAATAGCTCACATTCCACCTCCCACATAAAGGCATTTGCGAACGAGGGTGCCACGGAAGATCCCATGGCACACCCCGTTAGCTGTCGATAAAATTTGCCATCAAAAATAAAGAAGTTGTGTGACAAAGTAAACTGTAGTAACTTCATAAAGAAATCAATGTCAGGGCCTGTGTACAAAATGTTACCGGTAATCAATCTCCTGACTGCCTGTATACCTGCCTGATGTGGAATGCAGGTATAGAGGCTGGTCACGTCAATGGTAACCAAGGCGACATCTGCTGGCACCTGCTCGATGGTAGCCAATTTCTTAAGCAAAGTGCTAGAATCTTTCAAATGTGTACTGGTGCCCTGTACACAGGGTTGCAAATAGGCATCGAGATAAATAGCCACTGGTTCACACAGAGACTCCCGGGCAGAGATGATAGGTCTGCCCGGGGGTCTCTGTGCGTCCTTGTGGATCTTAGGAATAGTATAAAAGAGTGGAGACACAGGGAATTCAGACAACAATTTGACATATACCTCAGAAGAAATGATGCCCTCTGCCCGTGCTTGATCTAATAGCAGCTTAAGTTCTTCTTTATAGTCCTGTGAAGGATCTTTACTTAAGATACTATAGGTGTCTAAATCATTCAGCAGTCTCCAGCATTCGGCCATATAATCTTTGGTATCTTGAATGACGATGGATCCGCCTTTATCAGCCCCCCGTATTATTAAATCTTTTCTGTTACTTAATGACTTAAGTGCTAATCTTTCATCCTGTTGAAGATTATGGTATGACGGGGACCTATCTTCATCACTGGAAGCTTCCAGCATCCTATGGAACGTTTTCATGGAGGTATTATGAGACACTGGGTCAAACCTTGATTTGGGACCCAGTTTCTGTAACCTCTGTGGCAGTGGGGTCTTTGCAGGGGCTGCGGGCTGTTTACTAAAGTGCTCCTTCAATTTTAAAGTGCGGTGCAATTTATAGGTGTTGACCTTCTATCTAAAATCATCTCCAAAGTTAGTAGGCACAAAACGTGAGACCCTTGTTAAGTACCCTCTCTTCAGCCTGTGTCAGTGGTGTAGACGAGAGGTTAAAAATTAACGTTTCTTTCCCTTCGGGGGTTTTGTCTTGTTTTTGCCTTTTATTTTGTCCACCTCTTCTGGTGCTTCGGTGTTTTCTACCCGTGCCGCGATCCCAGCACGGGTTCTTGCCCCTAAAGGGGTCCCCCGTTGTGACCCGGCTGTTGAGGACCCTCGGACATCATCAGAGTCACTAGCTGAGGTCGTGTTGCCTACCGTTCCCCTCCGGGGTCTGTACTTAAAAGGTGGTCGTGGCCTATTGTTGGTGTTTGCAGAGTTGCCCAACCACGGGTACACCCTGTGTTGTGTGTAGTCCATTTGAACTTAATTAAATTTTTCTTTTTTAAATATTAACAAATTAATTCTGTACTGTTCCACCTGGGTTTCCAATTTCTCCAATAGGACCTTAGACTGCTCAGATGTCAACAATGCACTGTGTTCAGCTTCAAGATTGGTAATGAGCCCTTTTGTTTTCTCTACTTCTCTGGTGGACTCCTCTATTACCAGGAGAATTAGATCCATGGAGCACTTATTAAGTACCTGGATCCATCTTTTACAAAATTCCATGTTGTGGCGTCCAATCGTGGGTACATTGTGGACCCTGAAGTCTCTCGGCAGCTGTTTGGCCCTAAAGTAATCTGATAGTGTTAGACTGTGGTAGATATAATCTATCTCACGTTTCTTAAGGCGTAGCAGTTCCTTGACGGCCTCTGAACTGGTTGTAACAACTCCTTCTGAGAAGGCTGGTTCCTTGTGTAAAATGGCTTCTGCTTCCAAATCTGAGAAGCTTAATGTCTCAAGGGTGTCACAGTGTAAAAGAAATGAGGAAACATCGTTGGAATCGGGTACTGCAGATGCCATAGTGCAAAAGAGATAAAGTGCTGGTGCTTAATTCAGTGCTTCAATGCTGATAAAAACTTGCCTTGCTGACAGGCTCACCGTGCTGTGCTCGTGAATTGTGCGTGAGGATGAATCCTGGAGAAATGAAGAAATACTTGGTCCAGCAGGACTCAATGTGGTGCCTTGGGCTAGGGGCCTTAATGCAAAAAGCAATGCATGCGGCTCCTGAATATTTCTGTGCAATGGCCCCGGCACTCACGTAATCCACCGTAGGATATGTCTCGCTCCTGTGCCCTCCCCCTCCGGGGGTCTCCCTCCGGTGAACACAGCAATAGAACAAAGAGGCGGTACTGGGAGACTGTGTAATCAAAGTGTATTAGACAAAAGTGGCATCAACGTTTCGGGGACCAATTCCCCTTCTTCAGGATAAAGTGACAGTGCATAAAACAGTGCTTAAATACCATTTCCCTTTACTCACCCCCCTTCACGTGCATGCAATCTTCTCAGCGTTTCCAGCTGGCCGCTCGTCGGAGCCTCCGCCCGGCGCTTCCGCTCGCGTCAGCGTAACCAGGAAGTGACGTCGCGGGAACCCTCCGATGCGACCATGGAAACACTGTAAACAGAAACTACGGTACAATGTAGTGGTTTAGATTTCTGTCAAACCTGGTTTTTGTTAGCCCAGCCAAGTAGTACACCATGTGAGGTACCCTAGCAATGATAGCTTCTGTAGAAAGAGGTATTCCTAGTCTAATCTTGTCTGAGGGGCATAGTGGGCTTTAAGTAGCAAACACAATTGAGCTTACAGGGTTACTGAGTTGCCAATGCTGCAGTTTGTTTATTCATATGTTTTTATCAAAATAATAGTCACGTGTTTAATGTACATGCACAATTTTATCGTGATTATATATTCAATGATGCAGATTTTAACATTGTAATAATAGTATACACATAAGCACTTTACTGGCCAAGTGGTCAGCGCACACTGAGGTATGTTTTGTTAAGCACTGTATGTACTGATGATCTGTAGTTTCTGTTTACAGTGTTTCCATGGTCGCATCGGAGGGTTCCCGCGACGTCACTTCCTGGTTACGCTGACGCGAGCTGAAGCGCCGGGCGGAGGCTCCGACGAGCGGCCAGCTGGAAACGCTGAGAAGATTGCATGCACGTGAAGGGGGGTGAGTAAAGGGAAATGGTATTTAAGCACTGTTTTATGCACTGTCACTTTATCCTGAAGAAGGGGAATTGGTCCCCAAAACGTTGATGCCACTTTTGTCTAATACACTTTGATTACACAGTCTCCGAGTGCCGCCTCTTTGTTCTATTGCTGTGTGTACCGGAGGGAGACCCCCGGAGGGGGAGGGCACAGGAGCGAGACATATCCTACGGTGGATTACGTGAGTGCCGGGGCCATTGCACAGATAGATATATATATATATATATATATATATATATAATTCAAGCTGTGTGACTCCCAATTTTTCATTGCTACCTATATCCCAATGGCCTTTCTCCTCCTATGCTAATAGGCTGAAAGTACTGCTGATTGGTGTGTGGGTGTTTCAACACAAAAGAGCACTAATGTTGGCAGCTCCGGGGTGTGCGACACATGTTTGGGAATGGACGCTCAACCTGGAAGCAGTGGTCCATCTGGGTCATGGGAAAATGCCCTGGCAGGTATTTCTAAAGCGATGGCGGAATCCCACAAGCAACATTTAGAATGGGCTGTGGGGTTTTCCAAAACTATGGAGGAATTCTTAATTAGACTAACTCTGCCCGCACAGGTAGAAAAGAATGTGCATAAAGCAGTAACGAGACACCTCCCTATCGTGCAGGAAGAATCGCAGGAGGAGGAGGGTCTCGTAGAGGATGAGGGGGAGTCAGTGGAGGCGATAATTGATGTCAGTGTTCAGGAGGAAGACGCTGAGGTCAAGGGGTTAGAATCCCTTATTGAAGCGGTGAAACAGGTTCTGAACTTCAAGGAGGAAGAAGTTAAGGAACCTGAGGTATTTGAACTATTTGAGTCTCAGAAACCACAAACTGCAGTTTTTCCTATTCCTCAGACTTTCCAGGATCAAATGGGAGAAGCATGGAAGCAACCAGATAGACACTTCCAGATTCCCAAAAAGTTCTCAGCTAATTACCCATTGCCCAAGGGAGTCATGACTAAGAGGGAAGTTCCTCCGATTGTGGACGCCACCCTGGCTAGACTGTCAAAGAACACAATCTTACGGAGACCTAACATGACTACACTAAAGGACGTGTCAGATTGTAAATTGGATACGGCTCTGAAATCTATTTTTGTGGCTGCAGGAGCATCACAGACCTACAATTGTCAGTGCTTGGGTAAATAAGGCTATTGTAGCATGGGCTGGTCAAATTGTTCAGGCAGTGGTGGAAGATAACGTCACGCATCTCGGCTTCGGCTATATCGGCCAGAAGGATTCTGTGGCTCAGAGAATGGCAAGTGGACTCTGATTCCAAAAAGGTGATCCCCTTTGTAGGGGAGGCTTTATTTGGTCTGGAGCTAGACAAGTGGATTTCACAAGCAACAGCGGGAAAATCTACTTTTCTGCCTACCACGTATCCTAGAACTATGCCACCGGTCAGAAGTTACTCTGGTCCGGTGTTCAAATCTTTTAGGTCTCAGTCCTTTCATGCTAGAGGAAGAGGTTTTGGTGGTCAAACTCGTGGAAACAGAGGCAGAGGCCGTTCCCAGTCCACAGCCCGAAAACAGGACTCTAAACTGGCTGACAAGACCGTGGCATGACAGTCTCCCAGCTCACCTGGGGTCTTTCTATGGTAGGCGCAAGGTTGGAAAGGTTTCAGGACACCTGGGCCGAAACCTCAACAGAAGTCTGGATCAACAATATTATTTCCCAGGGATACAGAATAGATTTTCTGAACTGACCTCAGTCAGTTCTTCACGATGGGCCTTCCTCAGTGCCCTCAAAGAGCGGGGGCATTAGATACGGCTATTTAAAAGTTACTCCAGACTGAAGTAATTATGCCTGTCCCGACTTCTCAAAGAGGAACAGGATTTTATTCAAATTTTTTTATAGTGCCGAAACCGTATGGGTCTGTCAGGCCAATCCTAAATTTAAAGGTGCTAAATCAATTCCTGACGGTTTACAGATTCAAGATGGAATCAATACAGTCAGTTATTGCGGGTGTGGAGCATCAGGAGTACATGGTGTCCATGGACATAAAGCCAAGCCTATTTATGGTTTGCAGTTGGCAAGACGCATTATCAATTCAAAGCTCTACCGTTCGGCCTATCATCAGCCACAAGAGTCTTCACAAAGATCATGGCAGTAAAATTGAGATTGCAAGGGGTAACGATAATACCGTACCTGGACGACCTTCTTATCAAGGCTCCCTCTCAGGACCAGTTGATTCGAGATACTCTGAGTACTCATCAGTTTCTGATTCTCCATGGTTAGATCACGAATTTCAAAAAATCCAAATTGCAACCGACGCAGAGGATTAAATTCCTTGGTCTCATTTAAGATACGATACAAATGAAGGTGTTTCTCCCAGAAGACAAGATTCGAGTCATCAAGGGAATGGTACGTCAGCTTCTACAGAACCAGACGGTCTACCTGCATCTTTGTGTATGGCTTCTAGGGAAGATGATAGCATCTTTCAAAGCAATCCAGTAAGGCAGACTGCACTCCAGACCCTTTCAGCTAAATCTAATTGCTCAGGGGGCAGGCATGCATTTACTTCTTCACCGAAGGATTCGCTTGTCACCCCATGGCAGGACCTTGTTAATCTGGTGGTCGGTTCACAAGAATCTAACAGCTGGAAAGAGGTTTGGAGTCTGGGACTGGAAGATTTTGACAACAGATGCCAGTCTCAGAGGATGGGGAGCAGTACAGTACTGGACAACCATCAGTTTCAGGGAAGATAGACACCACAGGAGAGCAGTCTTCCAATAAATGTACTGGAACTAAGAGCTATTTACAATGCTCTTCTTGCAGAAGACCGAGTATGGGCTCAATATGTGAGAGTACAGTTGGAGAATGTAACGGCAACAGCATACATAAACTGCAGGGAGGAACAAGAAGCCGTATAGCTCTAAAAGAAGCCACAAGGATTCTGTCTTAGACAGAAAAGCGCAACATAATCCTGTCGGCTGTCTTCATTCCAGGAGTTTACAATTTGGAAGCAGACTACCTCAGTCATTAGGATAGACATCCCGGGGAGTGGTGTCTACACCCACAAGTATTCGAGACAGTGGTAAGAAGGTGGGGTCTACCGCAGATAGACCTAATGGCATCTCGGAACAACCATTAGCTGCCAAGATATGTGGCCAGGATGCAGGATCCAGCAGCAGAGGCGGTGGACGCGCTGGAGATCCCCTGGACATACGAACTGGTGTACATCTTCCCGCCATTTCCCCTGTTATCAAGAGTGTTGAAAAAGGTGAAACAGGAAAGAACATGGGTGATTTTAATAGCACCAGACTGATCTCGTAGAAGTTGGTACTCGGACCTGAGGGGACTCCTGGCGGAAGATCCTTGGAGACTGCTGCAGAGGGAGGACCTGTTGTCACAAGGCCTATTCCTTAGGCTTTGGAAAGGACTGATCTCAAATATATGAGCTGGAAAGCAGTCCTGCTCCTTGCTTTAGCATCAGCAAGATGGGTCTCAGAGTTAGGCGCCCTGTCGTGTAAAAGTCCCTTTTTAGTTTTTCATGATGAAAGAGCGGAGCTCCGTACAAAAGCAGAGTTTTTGCCTAAGGTGGTTTCGGGCTTCTGCATAAACCAGCCGATTGTGGTCCCCTCTTTGCAAGGATTGCCAGAGGGGGGCCTGTCCTTGGATGTAGTCAGAGCCTTAAGAGTCTATGTACAGGCTACGAATTCTATTTGGAAGTCTGATGTGATGTTTTGTTTGTACTCTATGATGGGCCCAAGAGGGGTTGGCTGGCTTCAAAACAAACCTTGGCCAGATGGATACGACTTACCTTCAAGCGGGCTTATAATTCTTGTGGTAAGAGAGTTCCATTTCGGGTAGCTGCTCATACCACCAGATCAGTAGGCGCTTCCTGGGCTGCAACTAGAGGAGCTTCCACTACCCAACTTTGCAGAGCTGCTACGTGGTCGTCGGCACACACATTCACTCGTTTCTACAAGTTTGATACGTTTGCATCTAGAAATGCGAATTTTGGACGTTTGGTTCTTCAGGCACTCCCGCCTATGGGAGTATCTTTTGGACGTCTCCAGCTGGACGAGGCTTTTGATACTTACCGATAAATCCATTTCTCTGAATCCACTCGGGGACACTGGACGCACACCTTGGTGCTGTATTTTTATTAATTGTGCTACCGCATCCTTCACACCCCAGCTGTCTAAGTTCCAGTGTCCCAGAGTGGATTCAGAGAAATGGATTTATCGGTAAGTACCAAAATCCTCTTTTTAGATGTGTCCCTACCACTTTATGTGGATTTATTTACTTGCCACTTAATAGACAGATTTTACTCTTAATAACCCATACAATTAAACATGTCTGCATTTCTCCAGTGACTTCCACATCAAGGTTAGCAATTACCAGTTTAAATATAATCATGAAATTATCTTTAAATATTTGCAAAACATAATCTTCACTACAACAAGCAAAATCATCAATTTAAAACATTTCAGCAACAACAGAAAGAGGATGACTTGTAAGTATGCATAATATTTGGGTTCTGTTGGTTTACTCCACATTCACTGAATGGTGTTTTTATGAACATGTAAGATGTCAACTGAACCTTAAGTAATGTTATATACAGTCCTGTGTTTATACTGTATGTATCTACAGAATTCTGTAAAAATATACTTGCAAGTTAAAGTAATTAGATAGTTCCATATAAGGTGCTTATCAGACATACAGTAGGTCTCTGTCAGCTCTTTAGGGTTTGGTAGATTCAAGTTGGATATTGGCGCAGACTCAGTAGTAATCTCTTTATGTAGGAGGGTAGCAGAGCGTAAGTAATTCTTGCGCATGAGGTGAGCAAGTCACAGGAAGACAGCTGGCTGAACACAGGTGCAGGTCATGGGAGAGGACGATTGAATAGGTCTCAATAATGTGTACTAAAATACTTTATAAAGAGCAAACTGGAACTGAGACTTGGAGTAGAGAGTTTATTCAGGCTGTACTGAATCCAGGAATCACAGGAATAGCCGTTATAATCATAATTAGGCACCCATGGCACATTGAATACACACTAGCCGATTTTGAGCTCAAAGTAGCTCACTTTTGGTGTTTTGAGCTCAAATTCGGCAAGTGTGTATGGCCGAGTGATGAGCGGTGAGCACTGATGCGCGCCCCCACATCATCGCTGGCTGCTGCCGTCCGTCGGGCTGTTTTACCAGCCGAGTGAACCACTTTCCACAGTCTACTACTGTAGAAAGTGGTTCACCCCTGTAAACATAGCTGGGCACAGTGAAAATCGCTCAGTGTGTATGCACTGTGCAATTTTCCTGCCAGCGATGTTCACATCATTGCACAGCATACACACTGGGCAAAAAGTGTGTATGGACCTCGAGACCTGACATGGCTAATGCAGTGCTGCACATTTTCCACATGCTAACAATTGCTGCTTTACTTTAAAAATAATAATAATAATCTTGCACCATTTGTAATTTTATAGGGACTTGTTTTTACAATGCATATTAGTAGATATACCGAGTCCACACCACGACTTTAATACAACTTACACGATCAGATTCATATATCGGATTATGCTGCTACTAAAAAGGAAAAGCAACATTCTATTTGAAATTAGAGATGAGCAGGCTCAGATTTCCGAGTGAGAAACCGAGCCCATCTGAACTTCAGGGATCTGAGGGAATCAGATTGCCCGTTCGGGTTTTCCCACCTTACTTGGATTCCAAATCGAGTAAAAATATCAACATCCCGTCATTAGATTCTCATGGGTTTTGGATTCTATACAAGTCCCTGCAGCAGTGATTTCACAGCAGACACCAGAGAGCTGTATATTGCTGACGTCTGTGCAGACTCCATGCTCACTCAAGTTGAACTATCTGACTGTCCACTCCCTGTCCATCCACTCCAGTCCTGCTGAGCTGACCCATTTTTCCAGTGTCCATCCACTCCAGTGCCGAGTTGACCTGTCTGTCCTCTCCAGTAGCCTCAGGCTCCTTAGTATTGTTAATATTGGTAGGGAGGGGCCTTAGACTGCACAACTATAGCTGCCAGTAATGTGAGGTGCTACCTACTGAGACTTGTAGTTCTACAGAAGAAAAAATATTGGCCAAGCTAGATTACAGTACAGGCAGTTACCTATCATTGTTTATTATTTTTTTATAGTGCAGGATCTTTATGATCATTTATTGTCTAAATGTCACACTGGTGTTTTTGCGTAACCCTAAGTATCACATTGGTGTTATATTTTTTTTGTCACTGCCTGCAGTGCAGCTGCAGCCCAGTGCTAATATATTTTTGGTGTGTGCTGTACCGCACTGCGTTTGTTCACAACTTCACATAAATAAGTGGCTTGTCCCCAGTGAGTTGTCAGTCATTTGCCAAATAAGTTTTAAAAAATTGTTCATTTTTGTACAACTGGTGTGTGCTGTTCCGTGCTGTATTAGTTCACAACGTCACATAAATATAAGCGATGTAACTCCCTACTGTGTGAGTTGTCATTTGCAAAAAAGTAAACAATAATTGTTCTTTTTTTGTTCAACCCGTGTACACTATACCCCACTGTCACTTTGTACACATAAATATAAGCGAGGTGACTCCCCGCAACGTGAGTTTTCATTTGCGAAACAAGCTTAAAAAAAATGTTCTTTTCTTTGTACAACTGGTGTTTGCTGTACTGTACTCCATTACATCTGTTCACAACTTCACATAAATATAATCGCTGTGACTCCGCAGTGAGTTGTCATTTGTGAAAAAAGTAAAAAATTATAATTATTTTCTTTGTACAACTGATGTGTGTTCATCGATATGGATAATGATCAGTCGAGAGAAGAGCAGGAGCAGGAACTAAATTCCAGCACTGCAGCTTCCTGCCAGTCATGATAGTACAACATTTACTAAAGGTGGTCAAAGGGGCAGAAAGTTTAGGAAAGGGTGCCTGAAATCAAAATCTTTCACAATGTTAAAAAAAGAGGTAGAGATGTCACCTAAAAAAATAACAAATCAGTGCCCACAAAAACACTAAGGTTCAAACTGTGTGTTCACATTAGCTATGAAGTATGGGCAGTACGGATGGTGTAATGGTTAGCATTACTGCCTCACAGCGCTGAGGTCATGGGATCGATTCCCACCATGGCCCTAACTGTGTGGAGTTTGTATATTCTCCCCGTACTTGCGTGGGTTTCCTCCGGGTACTCCGGTTTCCTCCCACAATCCAAAAATATACTGGTAGGTTAATTGGCTCCCAACAAAATTAACCCTAGTGTGTATGTGTGTACATGTGATAGGGAATATAGATTGTAAGCTCCACTGGGGCAGGGACTGATGTAAATGAGCAAAAATATTCTCTGTAAAGCGCTGCGGAATATGTGTGCGCTATATAAATAACTGGTAATAAATAAATAAATAAGTCTAACTTTTCTCACACTGTCCTCATAGCGAAGCCTTTTTTCCGTTGACCATTTCTGCACCATCTGCACATGTGAGGAGCAGTACAAGTAAATATGGTGATGTAGACATAATAGATATTGAGGAAACAAGATCAAAGGTATATTTATGTACCACTACTATCTGACTCTAATGAGGAGGATGAGGCTGTTGATGATGTTGTTTGTGTAAGTCAGCCACCAGTGGTAGCAGTTCTTGACTGTGATGCCTGGGCATAAGACCAAAAAAGCCACCTTGGGTGTGGGATTATTTTTACCCAAATCCTGACAATGTTTGTAAAGGCATCTGCTCCATTTGTGAGGCCAAAGTCACTAGGAAGTAGAAACATTAACCATCTAAGCACCTCCTCTATATAGAAACATTAACCATCTAGGCACCATCTATGTTACGTCATTTGCAGCGAGTTCATGATTTAGTTTACCAAATTCTAATGTAGTTAACACCCTCATCATCAACCCCATTAGTGATCAGATGTAGTCCTTCCAAAAATTGGTTTGTGGGGCCTAAACAAACCAAGTACTTGGTTAAATAAAAATATCAGTCCCTATCACTAAAGTGCTTGGTTTGTTAAACTGTGCATGTCCTTGATAAAAGTGGGTGAGAGGGCCAAGGACAATTCCATTTTGCACCACTTTTTTTCATAAAGGGCTGTATTTTTGGGGGGCATTGGGGACAGTCTCTAGAAATAAATAAAAAGTTTGCAGCACGTGTGCCCATGTGGACCTTTTATGTGCTGTGAACTTTTTATCTATTTCTTTTTATACCCGTAGTGTGTTTGTTTTTTTATAAAATTTTCTTGGAGATATTTAGGATTTCTAGCAGCTGTGCTTGGATTTTCTTTTTTAAGAAACACATTGAAAAATATAACAGAGTATTTATCTACCTTGATGCTAAAAAGAAACCCAGACATGTGTCATAACGCTGATGCTGACTGCGAGTAGGGTACGTCCCTCTATGCTCAGATATCCAGGGGTGACACAAAGAAAACTTTAGATGCTTGACACTTTCCTGAGAACCGAGTGAGTGTGGTACGCTCATCTTCTCTTTTGGGCTTCTGAATTGGTCAAATTAAGGCCTATTTAAGACCAGCTCTCCCCCGCGTCTCTATCTTAAACACTAGAGGGTGTAAATTTGGAATGTACATTCGTTATCTGAAAAGAAAGCAGTTCTACACATATTTGTACTTGTTTCTTTTGTGTGATACCATCTTCCGATTGGAGGAAAAAGAAAGAACAAACTTCCTTTGACCAGTAGTGTATAATTTCTGGAATTCGATCACCAGGAACATATAATTTCATGCTATTTTATTTTCAGCGCCAAACATATTGAGTCCCACTTTTTTTGTAGTGGATGAAAACAATATTGTGAGCTGTGAGGTTGTCAAAATTGACTGGAAATTAATGATATTGAGGTTAATACTGTAGGAACAAAAAAAAGGCCCAAATTATGTAATTTTAGCTATTTTATCATTTTATTTTTTTTAAATACAGATCCAAAACCAAAACACGTGATGGTGATTTCGGCAAAACCAAAACACAATGTTAATACAGATCCAAAACCATATCCAAAACACAGTGGTCGGCGCACATCTCTAGTTGAAATACTCCAAAGGTCAGTAACTTTTTGGACCAGTAGATGTCGCTATTTACACAGTTTATATACAGCTGTTCATGTGGCGCTCCACAGAATACAGGGATGTAGAACATTCCTATGCTGGTAACAGTTTATTTGTATTATTCCTCAGTAAAAGGTCATCTTAAATATGTTAAAGTGCAATTCTCCAACTAAACATGAATGCACATGCAAGAACTGCAAAAACAATGGCGGCCTCACACTGTCTCTTTCTTTACACAATTTCACCTGCCCTGTATATTGTCAGATTCATGACTCCTGCCCAGTATTTGGAAACACACTAAAATAGTAATTTGTGACCACAATCTCATGGTTAAGATATGTGTCAGGTCAAATATCGGGATAATTATGATATCCCGGCTGTTGGGATCCAGGCGGTCAGGAGACCGACGCCGGGATACTGGCAGTGAGCACAGCATGTCCCCCTCGCGAGCTTGGTATACTCCAGGCCTGGTGGCGACTGAAAGGTGGTGTGGACCACCACCCAATTGGGCATTCCAGTCGGCGGTCGTGATTCTGACTGCTGATATTTCACCGGTTGTCTGGATTCCGGCATCAGTATCCTGACAGACGATAAATTGACTGCCTCCCTGAATATCCACATGGGCTTTCTGGCTTATGCTGGTGTTTTGGGGTGCCACACCCTGCACCTAGATATAGGGCTAGGGACCCCAAATATACAGAGACGCCTTGATGCGGCTTTGGGGCTTATTCACACATTTGGGCAAATATGTGTAACGAAGATCTCTGAATTTTATTATTATGTGGAATTTAAATCTGGTTACGGTTATCATTCAGGGTGCTGGGGGAAACAAATGGCTTTTTTTCTTGCTTAGAAATACCCCTCCCTTTCGAGCACCTGAATGATATCACTAAGCTAATTGAGCATCTACCAATATATATACTTCTTTATAAACCCCTGGCCAAAAGAACCTTTGTAAAACTCTTTCAGTGTTTTTTTCTGCCCCTAAATGTCCTGCGGTAACGTGACTATGAGCTAAATCTAGTACCGTTCTCCGATAAGGCTGGGGAACTACCAGCTGTTCCACCACATCCTCACCCCTTTTGACAATATGGTACAAGAGCTCATTACAGATGGCCATGTGGGGATACGTAACCCTGTCACCTGGTACCACAGGTCCTCCATTAACAACCTTAACATTCTCTCTAGCCTTTATTAAGGTAGGATCCTTTAACTGTTCAGACGCAAACAGATCCTTCTTTACCTCCAGGTCAGGCACGCTTTCAGTTCTAACTACTATGTCTCTGTTCCCAGCAAGAGGGTCTTCACTGGATTCCCCATCTGTCCCTTCCCCAACCAAACTAGCAAAAGGCAAAGGGTCAGAAAGTTCCGAAGACACACGTACATCCATGAAATCACTGGTATTATCAACTGGCTCTTTACTTCTCACATCTGTTGATAAACGTGATTCCCACAGTTTCCAAAAATGAGGAAAATCCCTCCCTATTATGGCCTCATGCACCAAGGTGGGGACCAGTCCTACTTTAACAATTGCTGACCCACAACAAGTTTCTATATTCACTTCAGCAGTGACATAATGTTGGGTATCCCCATGTATGCAAGTTACCCCAATAGGTATTTGCTGGACCTTTAATGGGTTCACTAACCCCGCTTTCACGAGGGTAACTAAACTTCCTGAATCTAGCAAGGCCTCTACCCGGTTACCCTCTAAGAACACATCACACATTTGTTTTTCCAGCTCAGGTGAAGGTACCACAGTACAGGCTAACCTAGCAAAGAAAGACATTCTGCGACATTCAAAGGCAGCATCACATTGCATGGGTTCTTGCGTGACTGGGCAATTGGCAATAACATGACCTGGCATACCACACCTAAAACATTTAACCACACGATTATCAACCCGTTTGGGCAGCATAGACCGTTCTAGCCCCATTGGCCTGTCTCCAGGGCCAGTGTTTACAGTCTCTCCAGCCTTGCGTTCTCTTAACGGCCCAGCAACATTTTCCCACAGAACAGTCTTACCAGTCTTTACTGAAGGGCGCTGTCGAGGATCTATGGGTTGCTGGGTGGTCATCAGTAGTTCCTCTGCTGCCAAATACCTCTCTACCATGTCCACTAATTGGTCAGCAGTACCCGGGTCTCCATGGCTCACCCACTTGCGCAGGACCATGGGCAAAGATCTCAAGTAGCGGTCCATGACGACTCTTTCAACCATCTGGGGACCAGTTAATGTCTCTGGCTGTAACCATTTTTTTGTTAGCTGAATAAGGTCGTGCATCTGGGAGCGAGGCGGCTTCTCCATGGCGTACACCCAACGGTGCACCCGTTGTGCTCGTACTGACAGCGTGACTCCCAGGCGGGTCAGGATCTCAGTCTTTAGTTTATCATAGTCCCGAGCCTCAGCAGGGCTTAAATCAAAGTACGCTTTTTGGGGCTCACCTGACAGAAAAGGTGCCAGCAGGCTGGCCCACTGTGCTTTCGGCCAGTTCTCACGCTCGGCAGTCCTTTCAAACGTGGTCAGGTAGACCTCCACATCATCAGCCTCTGTCATTTTCTGCAGGAAGTGACTGGCCCGTATAGAACTAGAGCTGGTCGGAGCACTGACGGCCACATCTCCAATCCGGGCTGCAAGGCTCTGCACCACTTTTGTTAAGGCCTCTCTATCCTGACGCTGTTGCCTGTAAAGTTCGTCAACAGCTGCCTGCTGTTGTCTCCTATTTTCCTCCATTGCCACCTGCTGCTGTCTCCAATTTTCCTCCATTGCCACCTGCTGCTGTCTGTTGGCCTCCTGCTGAGCTGCTGTAGCTTGCAGCAAGGCTTTAAGCAGTTCCTCCATGTCGACAGATTTTTCAGGTGGATTTGTAGCTGCTTTCACCCAGGACATATATCAAATCCTCAGGGCGAGTCTCAGTAACTTCACACTGGGCTGTATCTGCATAAACCACCGTTTTCTGCAGGCCTCACAAAGCTGCTGCTTTCACTTATGCGCAGAACGGCATGCTCGCATTCTCCACCAAGTTGTAACACTGTAAGGGTGCAAGGTGCCGTTTCCTGGGGTATATGGCAGCACGCAGCAGCTGAGGAACAACACAAGTCCAGGTTCTGGTACAACTGGCCCCAGCCAGTTTTATTATACAGAAAATAAAACAAACACCAAAAGAAAATACCTTGCCTGTCCGGCACTAACTAAACACAAGATGTTCCTAACTATCACTAAACCAAAAAACCCACAGAGTTCTCCAGTAAGCATTGTATAGCTCACTTGTATCAGGAGCGTGTTTCTCTCACCGAGATCCTGCAGTCTTCCCAGGCAGTCTGCACACCCTAATCAGGCCAGCAGCTCTATAACACTCTTACACAGCTGAAAGCCTGATTAGCCTTCTGTGAGGCCAAAGACCCGAACTGGGCCCAATGTCTGGAACTTGCCCCATCTCTCTTTCAGGGCCCTTACCCAGCTTTTCCAACAAACTGAAAAGGTTCTAACAAAACAAAACATATTCCTAGAAGTTTTCATTTTTCTAATACACGTAAGACAAGAACCTGGGACAAACATACCTGCCCTCAAACATTATCCCAGTGTTCTCGTCACAATATATATATATATATATATATATATATATATATAATGTAGGAAGGGGCATCATAGCATGGGCTTTCTCTGTGATCAGTCTTGTCATGCCTCTTCCCCACGAGGCATGCACTTTATGACCATATTAAAAAAACTGGGGAAAGGGAGGCGTCAATTCTCTCTCTGGCACAGGGCACCATAATTAAGGGAAGTAATTGTTAATAATAAGGCTTTAGTTACAATGACTTGGTTTGATGATGAGAGTAAAAGACATTAATGATATTAATGGTATGAATTAATACGAAGGGATTACTTTGATGATGTAATCAGGGGGTTAATGAATATGGAAATAATTGAGGATGCGGTAGCTTGTTAATAATATGGATGAAGAGATGTATATAATAGTAATGTAGATTCAAACATATTGAAACATATTTACTTACTTTTTCCTCCTCATGTCCTGGAGGATCCCGGAAATGCATGTAATCACTCTGGGGGTGGGGCCAGGCTCTTTGCAGCATTATATGCAATTCTCATTAAATCGCGTCACATTGGCAATACTTCTCCATACAGACACACATTTGCCTGTATAATTTCCCCATCTTACCCACTTCCACTAGGAAGTGGGCGTGATGCGGAAGAGCCACCTTATCTTCCAGTTATCCGATGGACTTCCCGAAAAATTGGGAGTCTTTCGCACCTTCTGGGAGAGCAGTTAAGTATGTACTGATATTTTTCACTTGCACACTGTTCTTACAGTGCTACGTTAAAAGTTATATTAAATGTTTACAACATCTTGAGTTAAGAGGTCTAAAGATATCCACACATTTTATAACTTAGACCTAACAGTCTGCAGAATGTAGCAAGTGTGACCAAAATGATCAGAGATCCTAATCAACTTCTGGGATCAAAACAAACTGCAGAGAAATTACCACTGTAAAGTAATCTGTGAGTGTGCAAATCACCACAGGACTCTGGAGAGTAGTAGAAGTGTGTCTTTGCTAGCTGCAGTCATAGTGAAAAATGGCTGCAGAGGCACTACATGAATAACAAGTGGATGGCAATGATACAACTTCCACCCAGGGCCGGCTCTACCATTAGGCAGCTTTAGGCGGCTGCCTAGGGGCAAAAAAGTGTTAGTAATACCGCACCGATCTATAGATTATCGAATCAATATTTAAACCAATAATACACAATGTAGGAGGAAAAAAAACCTAATGTTTATGTAATAAAACATATTGATCTTAACTCTATTTATGACTTCATTTCTCCTATACTAGTTTCAAGAGTGCGCCCACACAAGAGTCTTCTTTTTTCTGTTCAGCTGGCTGCCTAGGGGCGCCAGCTCCTGGAGGGCACCACTGAATTCATCTAGCAAAATCTGAAGGATGTATCTGTATGCGGCCTCCTCCTTTTATGCTGTGCTGGCTGCTGCAGATCTCATCAGGTGCACCTGCTGCTATCAAGCTGTACCACATAGTAGTATCTAGACTCTCTACATGTTACATCTGCCCCACCTGAAGGGCAGCATCATTTTGCCCATTAGTGTGCTTTTTTGGTTTGCTAATAAACCCGAATAAACTCTTTTTGTGACTTTGTCACTTTAAAAGTCCTTGAGTGTCGTCCTTTTCTCTGTATATGTATAATGATGCTATTCACTGCAGCCCACCTAGTGGCCATCTGCACCTCCCCTCTGAGAGATGGTGGGATTTACAGGTTAGGGGGCGCTAGGCTGAAGCTTTGCCTAGGGTGCAGAAAGACATTGCACCGGCCCTGCTTCCACCATCCATATTAAAGCAACATAGTATAGATCTACAAGCACAATCTAAGTGGTTACCATCTGACTACAGTAATTGTGACCTGTTAAACCACAAATTGAACACCAATACGACCACTTAGAACTGGAAGCAAGCAGCTGGATATACCTGTGATGGGCACCTAGCTTCATGGCCATTACAGCCAATAAAATGTGTAACTTCACTACTTCACTTTTCCTTTTTTGTCTAACAAGTAGGTTCCTGTAGTATGTCATAAGAAAACTAACAACTTGTAGTTTAATCCATCTGTATGAACCATTGTGTCCCATACACGCTGTTGTGTCACAAGCAAGAACATGTATCTTGCACAAACACTAAAATGATAGCCTGCTGCAACTATTGTACTGTAAATATGTAGTACAAATACTTTCTGGATAAAGTTTGTAGTTTGAACATATAAAGCTTATTATTTCCAGTTACACATATTAGAGAATTATGTTAAGCAAAGAATACAGTACTTTGCTCTCAGTCACATTGTCAAGCCAAAAGAAACATTAGGAACTGTGAAGATTTTTGGGGTGAATATGAATATAAGAAGAATGCCAGATTTAAATCAGCACAACATGCTATTGGTAGAAGGAGCTGTTTTGTAAAAAAGAAAAAGAAAACATTACAAAAAGAACAAACCTCAGATTTTGGTGTATAAAACACAATGGAATGCATTTTGAGTTGGATGCATGTGCATCAAAAAGCAACCATAGAAATAGCATATTTACAAATGGGCATATGTCCAACTCAGTATGAAACCCAGTAAGTGCATGTTTACTGCATAAAATACATGTTATTCAATAGACCATTGTTTGTAACTGCATGGGCTGGACTGGCTCCTTTTATTTTTGTTTGTCATAAAATAGCTCCAAATGAAAAATACAACATTGTGGACGAGCCTTTTGGCAAACAGAATGAGACCTCAGGAGTCCTTAACCCAGGCAATAGTTCTGGTTATGGATATCCACAGAGCAAATGTGGTCATAGCTGTGACAACAATATTAAACAACCAGGTTAAAAAGGTTTTTTCCATTAAAAAAAATGTAAAAGGTGGAAAAAAGTTCAAAGTGACAGGAATATTGCAGATTAACAGGTTACTCTAAGACAAATATCTAGACAAAACAGCTGCTGCTAATATAAAGAGATGATCAAAACTTCAACCATGGCACACTAAAAAGATTAATGACCTGTTAGCTTGAGGAAATCTCACTCCAGTGCCGACTTCCTTCAGTCTATGGCCCTCATTCCGAGTTGTTCGCTCGCTAGCTGCTTTTAGCGGCATTGTACACGCTAAGCCGCCGCCCTCTGGGAGTGTATCTTAGCATAGCAGAATTGCGAACGAATGATTAGCAGATTTGCGAATAGAAAATTCTTAGCAGTTTCTGAGTAGCTCCAGACTTACTCAGCCATTGCGATCAGTTCAGTCAGTTTCGTTCCTGGCTTGACGTCACAATCACACCCAGCGTTCGCCCAGACACTCCCCCGTTTCTCCAGCCACTCCTGCGTTTTTCCCAGAAACGCCAGCGTTTTTTTCGCACACTCCCATAAAACGCCCAGTTTCCGCCCAGAAAACCAACTTCCTGTCAATCACACTCCGATCACCAGAATTATGAAAAATCCTTGTTATGCCGTGAGTAAAATACCTAACTTTTGAGTAAAATAACCAAGCGCATGCGCTCTGCGAACCTTGCGCATGCGCAGTAAGCGACTAATCGCAATATAGCGAAACTCAGCATCGAGCGAACAACTCAAAATGAGGGCCTATATTGGACTCACATTTGTAAGAACAATTATATATTGGTCTTTCACTTGCTGAGCAAACCTACATGAAGTCTCTAATATCCACCCAATCTTGTAACCACATCACTTTTTGCCACCCTTTACTTGCTTCTTTACCCAGATGAACCATATCCTCCTTCCTACCTTACAGTGCATGACTTTGCTGGCAACTATAAAGATAAAATGCACATTCAATACGTTCATTATGCCAGAACCACCGACACATTGACTGACCAATCTACCCTATATTAATTCTTCGCCTTAACCAACGTCTGTAAAAATGTTTTTTGTTTTTTTTAACCCAATACCTGCCCCCATAGATCTCTCACATTTTTTTCGGCCAAAACACTTAAACTCCTTTTTTACAACTACCAATATGCCCTATCTCCCTTTCTCTCCTCTTGCTCACTTTTTGACTTTCTGTTATTGGGCTTCCATACGCAAAAAAGTAACTAACCTCCCAACAGCAATTTAAAATCTACTTTCAGTAACATTTTTATTCATCCCCTTTCTTGTGGACCTCTCTGCTGATATTGAAACCTGTAATCACCCACCTCTGCTGTACTGACTTCACTTCATTGGCCTTCCTGACAGTTTTCTATCTACCCACATTATCTGTCAGTGTCTCTACATCTGGCACTTCCTCTGATCCATTCTCTCTAACTGGTCCCACGAGGCTGTGTTGTCTGCACTAGTGTTTCTCACCATACATCTTCTATGAGCCACCGCTGCTCATTAGTGCTCCAGGTCCCGGCCATTGCTAGGTGACCGGGACACCGTGTGACGTTGGCCGTGGGGGTTGCTAGTCCCAATGGTTGCCAGGCAACTGGGACTCTACTGGCTGCTCTGTTCTAGCAGCCAGGACTTGTGTGTTTGTGCAGCTTTACAGCTGCAATCTGTTTAATCATGTAGGGGCTGGTCTGCCAGGCTCGCTGCCATTGGTCCCTGCTTCTGATAAAAGGCAGCAAGCCCTGCCCAGCCTTGCCTGTAATAGTACCTGATTCCAGTGTTTAGTTCTCAGAATCTAGTTTGGAAGCCTTGTCAGCCAGTCCCTGTTTCCTGAACACTGCCTTGCCTTGAAGTGTACCTAAAAAGCTCTATCTCAGCTAACTGACTGTGCCTTTATTACCTTGTCCATGTACAGTGCATTAACTATTACTGTGGATTTCACCTGTGCCTTTTGAGATTCCTGGCTAATTATAACTGCAACCTCATATTAGACTTCTGTGTAACTCTGCATATCATGGACTACAGCTGTGGTTTCTTGTTTGATACATTGTTACTCTGCTATCTTAATAAAGTACTGGGTATATATTCATATACTGTGGATGTTCAATACAAAGTACAATAGTCATTGTGCTGTATCCTTCTGTTTCCATGCCAATCCGCATTTGCCTGCAGTAACAACTCCAGTCAATAATCCTGCAGTCTCCAGCCAATTATGTAAGCCCCCACTGCTAGAAGGCTAAGTCATGGTGACCACCTAAGTACTGGTGTGTACATCTACACTAAGGGAACAGTGGGTGGTTGTTATAGTCAGAAGACCCTCACATTGCTCTAGGGGTCTTACACAATTGTGCTGGAGTTCCCTAACACCACCTCTTCTCTTAGTGGACTAATTTGCTCATTTGGCGTCAGGTACCACCTCTATACCGATAACACCCAAATATATAATTTCTCCACAATATCAATGGTGCCTAACAAACAGGGTTTATAATCTGATATCCTCTCAGAGTCACTACTTCACATCAGGTATTTGTCAGCGATTAACAATTTCCTCAGTCATCCAAGCCTTCTGGCTTGATATCATGCTTGACTTTGTCTTCTGCTCTACTCCTCACATCCAGTCTACCTCACAGTCCTGGCACCTCCTCCCTCTTCTTACAGATGATGTAACCAAATTTCTTATCATTTACTACGACAACTGCTGAAACCTCCTCATATCTACTATTCCTCCATCTCACCAATGTCCACTTATTTCCTAAATATGGTATGAAGACCAATGTTATTCTCTCGCCACTTAAATCCTTACACTGGCTTCCCATATCTTCCAGAATCCATGGCAAATTACACATTCTCACCTACAAAGCCCACAACTGCCCTTTATACATCACAAATTTCATGTTAAAATGCTCTTACTCTAGTTATAATTTCTGCCCTTGACCTGCATCTACTGTAACCTACTCACTAATAACCACCTATAGCTTTCACCTATACCTCTCATGCCATTACCCATATATGGAATTAAAATCTAAAATACACACCCTCCTCTTACTAGGGACTATGCTACTACCACTTGTACTACTTCTCATAGTATGCCCTCACTGCGGTCCCAATCTTAACCCTGAACCACAATTCCTCTGTTTGTCTCAGTTTTGCACTTTTCCCAATTAATTTTAAACTCTCTTACAAACAGGGCTCTCCCCGCTCTTTGTTTTGACATCAGCATTTATTTTCTCAATCTTGTATATCTTGTATAAATGCCAGTTCTTTTTATAGTCATTTTGATACTCTTCTGTGATAGATCTTTCCTCATTTGCAAGATTTTTGTAATTTTCAATATGTAGTGAAAATGCTTACAAATAACATAATTTGAGTGTACTGCATCTTACAGGACTGTTACTCCTTTAGTGCAGTAGTTGTTTATGAAATATGCCCACCATGTCCCATGGCAATGGTGGCCATTTTATAGACAAAGTTGAAGAATAATGACAACCAGTTTCAGTTGCCTAGAAATGTCCGATAACCATGGCAATGGCAGCCATTTTGTAGGCAAAGTATAAGAAGAATGACAAGTTTCAGTTGCCTAACAACATACGGTAACCATGGCAATGGCGGCCATGTTGTAGGCAAAGTTTAAGAAGCATGACAACCAGTTTTGGTTGCCTAACAATATCCGGTAACCATGGCAATGATGCCCATTTTGTAGCAAAGTTTAATAAGCATGATAATGGGGGGCGTGGCTTGACACAGCATGGTGTAGGTAGCTTCCTGCCAGATGCAACAAGGAAGAAAAAAGTATGACTCTTGTTGGGGCGCACTCTTGTTGTATCTTAGTGTCTAATGATTAGTGATGTGTCTGAGAAATAATAGATTCTTTATTTCTACTCTTAAAATAAATGGGAACTCAGCACAAAACAAAACTCAGTAGTGAGATTAAACATAAGTAACTGTTGACATTCCAACAGAGGAAAAAAGCATTCCCTAAAAAAATTGAGTGTTCAGATCTTAATTATGCTTAGATAAATGCATATTGGAAGATAGCTACATACCATTCTGCTTCCGTCTGCCAAAGATCTGTACAAACTGTGTTTGTATTAATAAAGCCCTAAGTAGGGTTGATTTCGAGAGAGGGAACACCCCCAGACTGAGATCTAACCCTGATGATTGGAGTCTATCTTGGAGAAATTGCATTAAATGGACAAGTGTGGGATCTTGACACTGAAAAGTAGTAAGAATAAGAGGAAGTGGTGATCCTGCTGTTAGTGTTGTCCCACAGGGAATGCGGGCTTCCTACTGCACTGGGTATTCCCTAGCGGACGCCCGTCTAGGTACTGACCTAGCCCACCTCAGTTTAGCTTCCAAGATCGGACGAGATTGGGCGTGAGCGTATTGGCCCCTACGCTCATGCCCAATCTCGTCCGATCTTGGAAGCTAAACGGAGGTGGGCTAGGTCAGTACCTAGACGGGCGACCGCTAGGGAATACCCAGTGCAGTAGGAAGACCGCATTCCCTGTGGGACAACACTAACAGCAGGATCACCACTTCCTCTTATTCTTACTACTTTTTAGTGTCAAGATCCCACACTTGTGTATTTAACGCAATTTCTCCAAGATAGACTCCAATCATAAGGGTTAGATCTCAGTCTGGGGGTGTTCCCTCTCTCGAAATCAACCCTACTTAGGGCTTTATTAATACAAACACAGTTTGTACAGATCTTTGGCAGACGGAAGCAGCATGGTATGTAGCTATCTTCCAATATGCATTTATCTAAGCATAATTAAGATCTGAACACTCCATTTTTTTAGGGAATGCTTTTTTCCTCTGTTGGAATGTCAACAGTTACTTATGTTTAATCTCACTACTGAGTTTTGTTTTGTGCTGAGTTCCCATTTATTTTAAGAGTAGAAATAAAGAATCTATTATTTCTTAGACACATCAATAATCATTAGACACTAAGATACAACAAGAGTCATACTTTTTTCTCCTTTGTTGTATTTGCTTTCTCTTTGACTCTGGGCGCACCGCCACATGGACAGATGGGAATAATTAATATTTAATATTTATTATTATTGTCCGATTTCTGGTATAAGTATCATTATCTCATACATACCTAATCAGGTCAGTGCAGGATAAACCCTCTGCGTTCAAAACAGCTTCCTGCCAGAGCTCCTGCTAATATCCTGATCTATCTCCTGTTTCTCTGGTGTTCTGTGGCTGGAAATGTCTGCAAGAGTGCAGTACCCCCTCTGCTCCTGCAGTGTGAAATTGGGGATCCTCTGTGCCAAGAGTCCTAACTTACTGGCTGGTGAAGTCTGTGACTGGATCCTGAGACAGACTCTGCTCTCAGTGTGGCTGTTGCTCCTTCTGTAGCTCTGTCCTCACTCAGCTGATAGGGCCAGTGTGCTCTGCAGAGGTTTTGGTGGCAGTATCCTGGGGATTTCTGTGCCCTGTCTCCAGCTTTGTCATAATGTGCGAATTCTACCATAATGCTGTAGCTGGTGAGCAGGATGGCTTTGCTTCTATGTGCTTTTATCCTGATATTCAGTGCAGCAGCTCTCAGGGCCCCTTAGTGAGACTTTACCTGCACCATTTACTTTTACACTACAGCGGGTGCTTACCACTGTGGGTTCTTCCAAACAATGAATTACTAATAGACTGGAGGAGCTGGGGGATGACCTTATGCATATTCACCGTGAACCACGGCTGGTGATGGCACATGTGGATCCTCCAGCGGTCTCTGTTTCTTTAGTGGTGATTCCATGGTCCCGCATGAAGATTCAATCTGCAGTCACACAGAGTCACTTATCCGATGAAGAGGGAGAATGGCGACGTAACATCCTCCAGTTTGCTGGCAGTCCGCGAGAGGGAATGGCTTTCCGCTCTAATATTTATTTGGAACAGTGGTTCGGTGTAACCCGTGGATGGAGATTTTTGTGCCTAATCTGATTTTCTTCAGCTGCCACTTGTCCCTATACATTTATTTTGACACAGCTGTGTGTGATGGCTGATGGCCAAGTTTATTCTTCTGCCCACTCTCGAGGGACTGTCATTTGGCTGGATTACTTTGTTCCAGGGTGGACTCATCCTCCGGACTGATTTTGCTCACCTTGGGACTGGGAACCATTTCAATGGCTGCTGAGACCCTGACTGTGCTCTGCTTTGTATACTGATTCTCGTTAGCTACTGCGTAATTTCATATTGTTTGTACTTCCTTTCAAAGCTCCAGTTGTGTTATTCTGCTATTCTTGCGCTCATTCTAGATAATTATTTGTATACAACCAATTATTTTCCAGGAGAATTCTGCTCTAATGTTTAAGGCCATTTATTTAGTGTTATTGTCACTTATATAATTATTTGTCTGTTTTCCGGCTCAGTGTATCTAAACCTACTGTATGTGCATTTTCACTATTTTGCAGGAGCAACTTCCCATATATAGGTTGTGGGCATTTATTTTAATGCCGCAGCCACTTCTCTTTATATTATGTCTGTTCTTTACACTCAGTTATCTTGATATTTGCATAATACTTTACTATTCTATGGGTATAACCTGCTCTATTTAGTTTATGGTTTTTTATTTAATTGCCCCTTTCATTTACAGTATATCGTGTGCTTAGCCTGTAGCTACCGTTTTGTTGTTCTGCTATCTTCGTGCTCATTATAGCTAAATATTTGCGTGCAACACTTACTTTCCGAGAGAATCCTGCTCTAATTGGAGTATGGCCCTTTATATAGTGTTACATCAGTATTATGTCTGTTTTCCAGCTCCTTGTATCTAAGAACGTGTGCACTTTTTACCATTTTGTTGGAGAAGCTTGACATACTTAGTCTGTGGTCGCTTGTTTTAGTTCCACAGCCATTTATATTTATATTCTGTCTTTAAGCTCAGCTAACTCAGTATTTGCATACTACTTTACTATTCTGCGGGTGTAACCTGCTCCACTTAGTTTATGGCCATTTATTTTAGCTGCCCCTGTCAATTATACGGTATACTTATCCTGTGTTATGGGGTTGGGGGGTGGAGGGATGTTTGGCATTTAGGTGTAGTGTAGTTAGGGATGGGGTTCTTATGGGGATCCACGTATGCCTAGGCTGGGGTTAGGTTATACAGGGTGGGGGGTTCTTGGGAGGTTTGCTTTGTGTGTCTATTTTATTTTGTGTATTTGTTTGGTTTGTAGGTTAGGGCATATTGGGTGGGGGGGGGGGGAATGTGAGGCTTTTTGTTTTGATATTCTGATGGATGCAAGTTATTTATATTTTCATTTATGGTATGTCACCTATGCCCCATTATAAATCTGTTTCTCTCATGTGTACACCCGAATGGCGCCTTCGGGTGGCGATTAAGTTATCAGTGTTTGATTTGGGGTATTCTGTATGTCATTGTTTTTATTATATCCTGCTATTGTTCCATTTCTCATGTCCTATGGCTTGGTGGCTAATATTTATTTTGTCATTTATACACTGTTTATGCCCTCCTGTATTATTCCTCATGTTTGCCTTACAATTCATATGCCTCTTTAATGTCTGGGTGTAACTTTTTAAATTTCCAATAAAAATTACACAATAAAAAAAAAAAAAAAGCATGATAACCAGTTTTGGTTGCCTAGCAATGTCCGGTACCCATGGCAATGGTGCCCATTTTGTAGGCAAAGTTTATGATGCATGATAATCAGATTCGGTTGCCTAGCAAAGTCCGGTAATTATGGCAACGAATGTTGCCAGGCAACTGAAACTGCAGTAAACAGAGATTTGCCTTTACACATGCCAATAGCCAAGTAACTTGAAATCACACTGGTTTTCCCTACACAGTTTAGTCCTCCAGTTCCAAATTCAGTGTGATCTTTCTCTCAGTTTAGAGTATTTTGCTATGTATGGGTAGCTAATTTAACTTACCAACTTTTTGGGAGGGATGTAACAGAATCCGAGTTTGCCCAACGTGCGGGATGCCACTCAAACTTGGATGTTTTTTTAAAGGAGCAGTCATTTATAAGGTAAATCCATGGTTGGACTGCATCACGCATGTCGCTCGAACTCAGATTCTATTACATCCCGCCAATAATATGCAAGGAAGTTGTGCAATGTTTATTCTCACAATAATGAGGGTAATTCCAAGTTGACCGCAGCAGGAAATTTTTTAGCAGTTGGGCAAAACCATGTGCACTGCAGGGGAGGCAGATAAAACATTTTGTGCAGGGTAAATACTGGCTGCTTTATTTTTACACTGCAATTTAGATTGCAGATTGAACACACCACACCCAAATCTATCTCTCTCTGCACATGTTATATCTGCCAAACCTGCAGTGCACATGGGCCCTCATTCCGAGTTGATCGCTCATTTTTTCGGTCGCACAACATATTCGCAAAGTTGCGTTAGTGTAGTAAATTTGCGAACATCCGCCCCCAACGTATTTTTGCACATTCGTACGCAGTATTACACAAAGTGGGCGTACGCCAAATGACATCGCAGTAATACGAAACCATCGCAGCATTGCGAAGCCTTCGCAAAAACACATATTTCATTGTAAAAATACTAAATTTTAGTAGATTTACTCATTTTTCCTACAAATTACACACTTTTAAGGTAAAACGCCATTTTTTTTTATTTTGCGATTAAGTGAAATTACCCCTTTCATTTTAAAGTACACAAGCCCTTGTCAATTACGAATCCAATTAGTGTAATGATTGATAATGTTCCGAAACAATTAAGTCAGGCCAAAAAACCAGATTAACACTTTGTTGCCATAATTGTCCATCAACATGTAAAAGTGTTTTTTTTTTTAAATATTATATATAAAAAATTTGTATATGTTTTTTAAAAGATGTTGTTTGTGAATGAAGGTGTTTACATGTTTATGAACACAATAATCTCCTAACTCATTTTTTAATTCTAAACTTACGTTACATGTGAGTAATGTTTAATGTAAACTATTTCTGCCTGCCATTCTGCTGATCCTTTTTGGCATTAATAAGCACAACACCCGGTTAACTTGAATCATATTTTTTTTATTTTTTTTATTTTTAAAAACATTAATTTTTTTTTAAAACAAACAAAATTAAGCAAATTTTTGCAATTCATCCAGACACATGACAACACCATGCAGGTGTTGTCGCATTCTGGCAATAATGCCTCCTAAACTTGTAGGATCTCCAACTGCAACATCTGAAATTAAGAAGCAACAGAAACATTAATAACTGAATTACATTACTTATTATCCAAGAAAGGCACAAAGCACACTTAAATGCAGGCATGTCAAAACTGCTGGCCTCCAGCTGTTGTGAAACTACATCTCCCAGCATGCCTTTTCCCAGTTTTGTGGTCAGATAATGCAAAATCTGTGTCAGGGCATGCTGGGATGTGTATTTTTTCTCCAGCATGAGGGCCGCAGTTTGGACAGGCCTGCTTTAATGCCTAAGTGACTACATCATGGCTGCTTTAAGGATAAATCAGTAGCATAATACACAATCCTGCTCAGCAATGTTTTTTTTTTAAACTAGAAAGTGAACCACACCATGTTGTCCATTTTCTACTACGGGAGTTCAATTTAAGATGGGAAGTAGACCATAGCAAACAAACAAATTAAACATGTTATCTTGTAAAAGTGGGCATAACAATTTAATTTATAATATTATTGCTTGCTATGGTCAACATCCCATGTTAAAGATAACTAGCATCTTAGTAAATGTAACACCATGTTGCCATTCATTCACATCTGGACTGAAGTGAATTAAATTTAAGGAGGTTTGGTCCTGCATGATCACACTGCATATCAACATCTTCAGAAGGACTACATATCCTAGCATGCCCACAATCCATGTAAATCCAGTTTCCAAAATAAGGAAAAACAGGTTTAATTTTTACAAATTAGCATTTTGTGAGTGTAACTTTAACACCACAAATCATTGTGTTGTTCTGCTTGCTAACAAAGTGAAGCATGTGTTTGGAAAGTGCAAACATTATGAATAGAGAGGCACAAGTGTTAAAGACTAACAACATACTAAACTGCACTCAGCTATAAATGTTTTTGTTAAAAATAAACACATATTAAACTATGTAGTCCTGGCAACCCTGTCAAAATAATTAGTGTCGACCTAGAGTGGACACACAACACATTGCACACATAAACACTACATATAATGATACTCTAAAAAATATCAATGCAACATGCACACCATCAATAATTAATGAAAATGTGTACCTTGCTAGCTGATTTAAAACAGTACAACAGTGCATGTTTGTACATTGTAAGTGTAAGTAGGTCATATTTTGAACTGAAATGTAAAAACACTTACTTTCTTCAGCAACATTAGTGTCATCACTGACCCCATCAGGGGCTTCTTCTGCCCATTCTGTGGGTGGTGAAGGCAGCTGGATGGGGGAAGGAGGAGGGATTGGTGAAGGAGGAGGGATGGGGGAAGGAGGCTGGATGGGTGAAGGAGGAGGGTTTGGGGAAGGAGGAGAGATGGTGTAAGGAGGAGGGTTTGGGAAACTAATTTCTGAGGGTGGGTCTGATTGAGAGGGCGAGGGGGGCAGAGAGAATGTTAGGCCAATAGAGGGTGAGGGGGGCTGAGAAGGGGAGTTGGAAGTAGAAGGAGAAGGGGACTGGGAAGGAGGAGAAGGGGTCACAGAAAGAGAATGAGAGGTGGGCTGAGAAGGGGAGTGGAAAGGGGAGTGGGCCTGGGAAGCTGAGGGTGCCTGGGAAGCTGAGGGGGAGTGGGAAGCTGAGGGGGACTGGGAAGCTGAGGGGGATTGGGAAGTGGAGGGGGAGTGAGAAGGGGAGGGGGACTGGGAAGTGGAGGGGGAGTGAGAAGGGGAGGGGGAGTGAGAAGGGGAGGGGGACTGGGAAGTGGAGGGGGAGTGAGAAGGGGAGGGGGAGTGAGAAGGGGAGGGGGACTGGGAAGTGGAGGGGGAGTGAGAAGGGGAAGGGGGCTGAGAAGCTGCCTGATGTGGGCTCACTGGCTGTCTTTGCCGTTGTGGTCGTCCTATAATGATATTTGTTGGTAAATTTTATTTGCATGTTAAATTACATACTAAACATTTGTAAATTACACTGTTCCGTTCCATGTAAAAAACGCAATTTTTTATTTTGTTTTAA
This sequence comes from Pseudophryne corroboree, assembly GCF_028390025.1. Classification (NCBI taxonomy): domain Eukaryota; kingdom Metazoa; phylum Chordata; class Amphibia; order Anura; family Myobatrachidae; genus Pseudophryne; species Pseudophryne corroboree. The sequence goes on along the minus strand of NC_086449.1, from coordinate 568,418,930 downwards.
ACAACACATTTTACAATCCTCTTCATGTTGGCCCCACCAACCAAAATGTTTCCACAAAAATATTTGGACGCTCATTCCTTAATCTATTCCATTGAGTCATATTGATTGGTCTAGGCAACATCACCAGATCACTATTCAAGCCACCTTATTATATAGACACCACTGATCAAGTTTTTGTGTACAGTTTCCTGCCTGGGTATTCATTCTGTACAACATGCACTTGTTTGGTAACACTTTGACACAGTCAGTACTGTTTGCCCTAACCACACACACTGTCCTATTTTTTAAATTTGTTCACTCAGTGTTGCTATTAGCCTACCACTTAGTGTAAATTTGCAAATTTTATGCTAATAATCTTATGTAATGTAACTTACTGCGTGCATGCATTTCCCTGATTTGCTGGCGGATCTCCGCCAACAGTTCTGGAGTCCTCCTGCGGAGATCACTCCATCTCCTCTCCAGCTGGATGATTGTCCGCCTGCTGCGGACGCGAGACCGCAGTAGGTGGCGGACCTCCGCGTAGGCCTCGCGCTTAACCCGATTTGGGATGAAGCGCCCAACGCGGCGGTCCATCACCGCAACCAGGACGCGGAGCTCCCGCCTGGTGAAAGGTGCCGCACGCATCATGGCAATGGCGTTTTCCTTATTTGGGCATATATTTATAGTGTCTGTTAGCATGTGATTGGTCCAAAATCTATGCTGTCATTTCTAATAACTTTATTGATCTTTGCAATGCTAGGAAGAGCAGAGTGTTAAATCGCACGAGCGGAAATACGCAGTCGCAGAAGGAATAAAAAAAAAAAAATACAACCCCAACACAAACACAGACACACAGTTTAGTTTAAATTTCGAAAAAGATCTGTGTACTCACCACAGTTTGTGTGATCATTCAGCTGGACAGTCACAAAGTGGTCAACATTCATTTTCATTTGTTTGTGTGTTTGTTTTATAAAACATGTTTTTAGGTAAGAAAACAAATAAGGACACTATTTAGCAACATAACATTATTATATTTGCAAATAACACATTGTAAGCTTAACCTGTTTACGGATATTTTTTCTTAAAAAAAAAAAAAGATTCACACACACCAAAATAATTACACAATGACCTTACAATAGCTTAAAAAAATACAACATTAAAAAATGAACATAAGCATACTGTGTTTTTTGTGTTAGAATAAAAAAATAATTTAAAAAAACTATACCTGAAATATTCTGCAGCAATGCTTGCCCTGACTTCGCTCCCCCTCCGTGTAACACTCCCCCCACCGAAGTGTCGGACAACCCCTGGCTCCTCATCAGGCAATTCCTCTGTCTGAGGAAGCTCTACGCTACTCCTTACCGCGATGTTGTGTAGTATAGCGCACAGGACCACTAGTTTACTTGCCATCTCCGGCGAATACATGATGTCGCCACCAGTGCGGTGGAGCACACGAAACCGGCCTTTAAGGACCCCAATTGTGCGCTCCACCAGCTGCCTAGTGGCAGTAAGCGCGGAGTTAAATGCCGTCTGTGGTCCTGGCCTGGGATTACGGTAAGGAGTCATGAGCCAGGGGGTGCAAGGATATCCACGGTCTCCTGTTTGATGAGAATAACAAATTAGAAAGAGTATTTTAAAAAAAAATTAGTAATTTCAGGCCAACAATAGTGGGCCAACTCACCCAATAACCACATGTCTGCTCGTTGACTTGATCTTAATCTGTGCCATATCCCTGATTGTCTAATGACATACGCATCATGGGAGTTTCCGGGAAACTTTGCATTCAGGGAAAGGATCTGGAGGGATGGCCCACAAACAACCATTACATTCAGAGAATGAAACAGTTTCCTGTTTCTAAAAATTTCTTCATTATGTCTTGGTGGCTGAATAGCTACATGTGTGCCATCCACAACCCCAATAACATGTGGGAAGCGACTACCACCTTCCTCAAATTGCCGCTTCACCACATCTAGGGCACCAACATCCAAAGGCATAGCAATAAATTGCTTCACACGCTTTAGGAAAGCCTGGCAGACACGCCGCAGGACCTTACTGAACTGGCCCTGCGACATGCCAGCCAGGTCTCCAACCACATGCTGATAAGAGCCTGTAGCCAAAAAATGTAACACAGCAAGGAATTGTGTCAATGGTGGTATTGCTGTAGGATACCGAATTGAAGACTCCAGATCACTCTCTATTATGGAGAGAGTGTCTAGGATTAGATGTGGTGGCAGCCTGTATCTACGCACAACAACATCATCTGGCATCCCAAAAAGTAGGACACGGGGTTGGAAAATTGGTGGCCTAGCACGCCTCCGTTGCCTTGGTTGATGAGGAGCCGGTTGTGGGACTGGCGGTCGGGGTGGGAGTGCTGCCGTGGGTTGGGGAGGTAGGGCTTCTGCTGCAATAAACACTGACATCACACACTTTAAAAAAATATAACAGATATGTTGAATAAGACAAAAGCAAACCTCAAAAAATATACACCAAAACATTTAAAAAAAAAGGGTGTGTCAACTTACTGCAGGAGCATAAGACATATTTTCTGTGTTCAATTCCGGATCAAAATGAAAATGATAACAAAAAGGGTATAAAAAATTTAAAAGTTAGAAACCTACATAATTTATAAACATTTTAATATAAATATAAAAAAACAATATACTCAGAGCATCAAACACATCACAAACACCTTCAAAAAAATTAAGCAAAATAGGCCAAAAAAACATTACAACACAACAACCAAAGTTATCCCTTTAGTAGCTAGTACAGGCAAGAACAGCACTATTTTGCACACCAATCCTTGAAATAAATTTAACATTTCTTATCAAGATGGCAGACAAACATAAGCAAAACACTTTGAACAAACACAAACAGGCACCAACACAGGCCAAGGGCACTTACCTGCACCAAAGAAAACAACAGTCAAATTTGAGTTATAAATCACACTCCTTGAAAACAACAAAAAGGGTTACTTCACCCAGAAAAATACACCTACAAGAGAACAAAAATGACATTAAAAACAACATAGAGACCATTAACACAAACAGGCACCAACACAGGCCAAGGGCACTTACCTGCTCCAAAGAAAACAACAGTCAAATTTGAGTTATAAATCACACTCCTTGAAAACAACAAAAAGGGGTTACTTCACCCAGAAAAATACACCTACAAGAGAACAAAAATGACATTAAAAACAACATATAGAGACCATTAACACAAACAGGCACCAACACAGGCCAAGGGCACTTACCTGCTCCAAAGAAAACAACAGTCAAATTTGAGTTATAAATCACACTCCTTGAAAACAACAAAAAGGGGTTACTTCACCCAGAAAAATACACCTACAAGAGAACAAAAATGACATTAAAAACAACATAGAGACCATTAACACAAACAGGCACCAACACAGGCCAAGGGCACTTACCTGCTCCAAAGAAAACAACAGTCAAATTTGAGTTATAAATCACACTCCTTGAAAACAACAAAAAGGGGTTACTTCACCCAGAAAAATACACCTACAAGAGAACAACAATTACAGTAAGATCAACATAGTAACATTAGTCCACACAACAGCAACACTGAAGCACAGGTTTAGTTTAAAAAATGGAGAAACCAAATATATATGTGTAAAAAATAATTTCAAATAATCTTCAAAAATAAAATTTGTAAAAAACATTAGGAACAAGACGAATGCACGAATACTCACAAACGGATTTTCGCAAAAATAATGCTATACCGTCTATATTCTAAACGCGAACAAACGGACAAATGTATGCTTGACAATTACTCACTCTGAAAAGCACAATAGCACCTTAACGCACAGCACAACAAACTCCAAACTGACAAATACAAACTCCAAACTACCAACACTCACAGCGTGCAAAGTAGGCCCTTAAATAAGCAGTGCAATCATTACCAAGATTAACACTGTACACCTGTGTGAATGAACGCCCCGCCCGTAGGTATAAATAAGCACACACCTCGGCGTACACACGTCATCGCAAACATGGCTTCTCGTGAGGAAATAGCAGCAGAGATGGCCCGCATTGCAGAGCAGCAGATGGCATTGGCGAAAAAACGCCTAGAGTGCCAGAAACGGATGTTGGAATACGCCTCTGCGGATTGTAAAGAGGCAGGACCTAGTACTCTGCAAATGTCTGCTTCTGAGCCCCAACAATTGAGTGGGGATACCCTGCCACACACACATACTGGACAAACTGAGGAGGAATCAGCATTAGCCACACAAACACAACAGACAGAAGCTGCTAGTGAGGAGGAAGATGGTGAGGAGCAGCAGGAAGAAACCTCACAGGCTCCCTCCAGACGTAAGAAAAGACAGCCAGCATTCACTAAGAGGGAGTTGCGTGTCTTGGTCACGCAAGCCATGTCCAAAGTACATAGAGGCCCCAAAAACATGGGTGCTGCTACAAAAGATCGCATCTGGAGGGACATCACACATTCTGTGAATGAAGTTGGCTCTGTCGTCAGAACATCGCAGGAAGTTAGACGACGGTAAGTGCATCTTGCCAGTCCTTTTTCGGTGCTAAGTTGTCTTAAAAATGTAGTGACATGTGATGTTATGTATAGCAAACAGAAGCAGAACATGTGTCCTAGATATTTACATACACAAATAATAATACTCTACTTTGCCCCTCTTTCACAATACATATGTAGGTGGGCCGACTTCAAATCCCGCCTGAAGGCAAAGAGGTCTGCGGAGTGGAATGCCTCAAGGGCTACAGGGGGAGGACCATCTGTCGCTGTGGAGTTTACAGACTTGGAGGAGATGGCGATGGCCTGTGTCAGTTATGAGGAGGGCCAAGGGGTGTCTAATATGGACACGGACCTGCCTGAGATCCTGACGGGACATGACTTGCCAGGTAAGTTTACACATGTATTTGTCTGCAATTTAAACAGTATTTATAAACTTAAATCTAATTTTTTATTGTACTCTTTTCCCACACATTCTTCTATTTGCTTGCCACAAAACACAGCACAGGGGGATGATCAGTTTGAGTCACAGGAGGGTTATGTGGCTGAGGCTGAGGTGGAGGGACCTAGTGGGTCTGGCAGTGTGGGGACACAAATCCCACCTCTGCAGGTTCCTACTGGCCCCCCCCACCCAACCCTCTGCTATCCCGGAGATCCTGCTTGAAATCGCTAGGTATGGTGAGAGCCTAAATGCGTTTCAAGACGGGATCCTCCGGGAGGTAAGCCAGATAGCTGTCCAGCTCACTGAGCACCGAACCAGTGTTGAGCAAGGTGTTGCTCAACTCTGCCAAGGTCTGGCAGAGATCAGGCAGGGCCAAGAACAACTTGCCTCCTCATTCCAAAGCCTTGCAAATAACATCTTGCAAGGGCTCCAGGCCATCGCTGTCTCCCTTGCCCACAGTGGCAGAGAGCCACCCACATCGGCTCCCTCCCCTGCCCCTGCCCAGGAAGAACAGGCCACTGGGCAGGCCCAACGAAGGTCGCTCCGCAGACCAAGCCAAGAAGAACAGCCTCAGGCGGGGAGAAAAAAAAGAAAGTGATGTCTCTCCAGATGGCCAGCACCCATGTTTTTGATGTTGCCTCTATGTTATTTTGGAGTTGGCTTGTGTGGCCAGAATGGATAACTCCCTCTTAGTGAAATGTATTATTTATGTTTGGAGGTATTGTAGCCTGTGAGTTTTTGGGTATAAACACCTGAGCCATCTTCCTCTTACTAGTGTGCTATGTATTGTTGTGTTTGTGTGGTGGATCCTAATTCTTTCTCAGTTGTGTCAAAATGTTTGTGTGGCAGGGTGTGTAATATGTATTATTTATGATTACAAATTATAATTTAGTCAGAAGCTGAATTTTGCAGAGTACTAAGTTCTGCTCTATCATTTGTGTCAGTGCCATATGCTTGCTGCTTGGTCCATCTCTGCCTGTGAGACTCACGTGTAGCCATGTTGTTTTCATGTTGTGAAATCTTACTACATTAATAAAAAAAAATTAATTAAAAATTGTGCAATTTATTCAAGGTAATGCATTAGGTAAATGTTAGTTCCAGAAAAATTAGGTCAGCATATAGACACTTGTGGACCAATCTGCAATTTCTACAACAAAATTGCATCATCCAACAAATACAGGTATGCTTTGCACCACACTTTAATGTCCATATTAAGTAAACTGACACAACACTTTTTAGATATATGTATTGATCAACAGGACATCATTTAAAACATTGTCAAATATTATAAACCAAAATTAATGTTACATTTCTGACAAAATGAAAGGGTATGCTGCATTATTTGGTTGTCGCTTTCTTTAGCAAAAATGTTGCAGCTTTACATTTAAATTTTTATTTCACTTGTTTGTATTTGTTATTCTTACAAACATTAAAAAAAAAATTAAAAATGTTTACACACCAACAATAACTCTACAAACAACCTTATTTGGCAGTGTGTGTGATTTATATATGAGTAGAATAAACATGTAATGTGGGTTCAGACAATTGCTATTTGCTAACTTTCATCTGCGCAGTAATTAGCTAGTAATTGGCCATCAGATGAATGTGCTCTCCAATTAACAGCTAATTACTGCATACACACTTGGTAACAGTACTTCGCAAATGTAGAGTAACTGCAGACCTACTCGGCTGCTGCGTGAAGGTTGCTACGGTTTCCTATGTTAGATTTAACAGCGACAAGGTATAATTGCGAAAAACACGCCCATTGCGAGTTGCATACTCCCACACTGTACGCCCACTTTCACGCCCATGTCGGAGCATTGCGAAGTTTCGCCTCCGCCACTCCTCGTTTTCCAGTTACGTGTTGGTTTAAATTTGGCAGTTTTGCACTAATGTCGTACGTATGTACTCGCGCATGCGTATTTACGCTTTTGCGCATGCGCAGACAATTAGTTTTCGTACATTTGCGATGCGATGAATCTTAGCGATCAACTCGGAATGAGGGCCCTGGTTTTGCCCAATTGCTAACAAACTTGCTGCTGCGATCAACTCAGAATTACCCCCCATATTCTAATCAGGAAAGAGTGATATTTTTTCCCCTTGTTTGCTTGTCTAACAATAGCATCAAGTGCCAATTGATTCTTTTACAGAGATATTCAGGATATAATTTAAAATCTTGCAGACCAAAAATGTATAGATCTCCAATAAATGAATTTCAGGGACTGTGTTAATTGAAATCTATACTTTTAAATGTTGTTTAGCCAAATATCCTCTCAGAGGAAGGAAAGGGACAGTTGTGAGGGTAATCAAGTGCCTACTTCACCATCTCTCGTCTTCCTAAATGAGTTCTGCATAGCTGAGATCTGCAGGAAGCGTAGCAATAGCAGCTTCTGTAATGGTAAGGAGGGGTTTTTAAAAAGGATAGATTTGTTATAAACTCTTGCAATTCAGAGTTCTCAGATAAAGGATATGGAGATAAACAAACAGAGATGTAGAGAAGGTTGGAGGGATTGGACAAAATGGAAGGGAAGTTTTGAGAAGGAAAGAGGAGCATAAGCAGATCAGGGGTTGATTGAGAGATCACCAGCTGTCATGAAGATAACATTGACATGGGAGTATCATTTGTGGGTTTGATACTTTTTTCTGTGGGTCAGTATGTGAGATAAGTGCATGAAGCAGAAACGTTAATTGGTACAGAACAATGAAAAGGAAATAGAGAAATACGATGCTACAGAATAGAAGGTAAAGAAACTAATTATGAATTAGCACTGGTTAATGAGAAATATTGTAGTTGGGTATTAACAAATTTTAAAAGAACATTTGACCCAGGCAGTAGATAATGACATAGGCAATCTTTGTTTCTTGAACTCGTAGGGGTCAATGTTGTAGTCTGCGACTTGATCAGCAAAATCCTGGCAAATCTGCAATACAGTGCATCCGGAAAGTATTCACAGTTCTTCACTTTTTCCACATTTTGTTATGTTACAGCCTTATTCCAATATGGAATAAATTCATTTCTCCCCTCAAAATTCTACGCACAATACCCCATAATGACGTGAAATAAGGTTCTTATTTTAGGATTTTAATTACCTACCAGTAAATCCTTTTCTTGTAGTCCGTAGAGGATGCTGGGGTCCACATTAGTACCATGGGGTATAGATGGGTCCACTAGAAGCCATTGGCACTTTAAGAGTTTGAGAGTGTGGGCTGGCTCCTCCCTCTATGCCCCTCCTATCAGACTCAGTCTAGAAACTGTGCCCGAGGAGACGGACAACTTCGAGAGAAGGATTTTACACAGATAGTGGCGAGATTCACACCAGCTCACACATATAATGCAAACTAAGCTAACCTGCTTGAAAACTCAGCAATGGCTAAACAAGGTTACTCAACCAAGTAACAAAACCGTACTTAACCAAGAACTAAGCAGTACTGAACTAAGGCCTTCATTCCGAGTTGTTCGCTTGCTAGCTGCTTTTAGCAGCCGTGCAAACGCTAAGCCGCCGCCCTCTGGTAGTGTATCTTAGCGTAGCAGAAGTGCGAACGAAAGGATCGCACAGCGGCTACAAAATAATTTTGTGCAGCTTCAGACCTACTCCTAGCTTGCGATCACTGCAGACTATTTAGTTCCTGTTTTGACGTCACGAACACACCCTGTGTTCAGCCAGCCACGCCTCCGTTTCCCCAGCCACACCTGCGTTTTTATCTGGCACGCCTGCGTTTTTCCGCACACTCCCTGAAAATGGTCAGTTGACACCCAGAAACACCCACTTCCTGTCAATCACTCTGCGGTCAGCAGTGCGACTGAAAAGCTTCACTAGACCTTGTGTGAAACTACATCGTTCGTTGTAAAAGTACGACGCGCGTGTGCATTGCGCCACATACGACAGTTAATACTGCGCTTCCACTCTGTTGTCGCCATCTTTACACTGGCTCCCTGCTTGCCATGGGGGCCGGTGACTCACTCGCCACCGAAATCTTCTCGCTCTGTTAGGGGGTGGCGGCAGTGCTGTGGGAGTGAGTGGTCGCTTGTGGTGGCTAACGATGATCACCCTCAGGAGCTCAGTGTCCTGTCAGCGGAGATAGTGTCTCAAACCCTGCAGGGTGGACACTACTCCCCCCCCTAAGTCCCACGAAGCAGGGTGGCTGTTGCCAGCAGCCTCCCTGTGCCTATATTAACTCTTAGAAAAAATAAAACTAAAGAAGCTCTAGGAGCTCTCCTAGCTGTGACCGGCTCCTCCGGGCACATCTGGTAGGAGGGGCATAGAGGGAGGAGCCAGACCACACTCTCAAACTCTTAAAGTGCCAATGGCTCCTAGTGGACCCGTATATACCCAATGGTACTAATGTGGACCTCAGCATCCTCTAAGACGTAAGAGAATGTGCATAAGTATTCACAGCCTTTGCCATGAAGCTCAAAATTGAGCTCAGGTTCATCCTGTTTCCACTCATAATCCTTGAGATGTTCCTACAGCTGCATTGGAGTCCACCTGTGGTAAATTCAGTTGATGTGACATAATTTGGAAAGACACACTCCTGTCTGTATAAGGTCCCACACTTGACAGTGCATGTCTGAGCACAAACCAAGCATGAAGTGCAAGGAATTTTCTGTAGACCTCCGAGACAGGATTGTCTCGAGACACAAATCTGGGGAAGGGTATAGAAAAATCTGCTGCTTTGAAGGGCCCAATGAGCACAGTGGCCTCCATCATCTGTAAATGGAAGAAGTTCGGAAACCACCAGGACTCTTCCTAGAGCTGGCCGGTCATCTAGTGAGTGATCGGGGGAGAAGGGCACTAGTCAGGGAGGTGACCAAGAACCAAATGGTCACTCTGTCAGAGCTACAGCATCCCTCTGTGGAGAGAGGAGAACCTTCCAGAAGGGACAACCATCTCTGAAGCAATCCACCAATCGGGCCTGTATTGTAGAGTGGCCAGACGGAAGCCACTCCTTAGTAAAAAGCACATGGCAGCCTGCCTGGAGTTTGCCAAAGTGCACCTGAAGGACCTGAAGGACTCTCAGACCATGAGAAACAAAATTCTCTGGTCTGATGAGACAAAGATTGAACTCTTTGGCATGAATGCCAGGCGTCATGTTTGGAGGAAACCAGGCACCGCTCATCACCAGGCCAATACCATCCCTACAGTGACCTGAAAATGACTGTGCACCGACACTTCCCATCCAACCTGATGAAGCTTGAGAGGTGCTGCAAAGAGGAATGGGCGAAAATGCCCAAAGATAGGTGTGCCAAGCTTGTGGCATCAAATTAAAAAATACTTAAGGCTGTAATTGCTGCCAAAGGTGCATCAACAAAGTATTGAGCAAAGACTGAGTACTTATGTACATGTGATTTCTTAGTTTTTCATTTTTAATAAATTTGCAAAAATCTCAAAACAACTTTTTTCATGTTGTCATTATGGGGTATTGTGTGTACAATTTTTGGCGAAAAAATGTATTTATTCAATTTTGTAATAAGGCTGTAACATAACAAAATGTGGAAAAAGTGAAGCGCTGGGAATACTTTCTGTATGTTTAGATGTGCAATAATTTTAAAGGCAAAACCAACCTGGTTCTGCCTTTAAAATGATTTCCACTTTAAAACATAGGGCAGATATGCCGGTATTAAACCAATGCTTGCAATTTGCTGGCCATTACAGTCCCCCCTTAGGGAAGATGTATCATAGCTCCGAAAGAAGTGTCCCACCACCACTCCCTATTGTCTGTCTGATGATGTTTTATTTTCTGTTTGTTATTTCATTGAATACTTTAAGTAAACTTTTCCACATTGTAACATTATATTTATTTCTTGAATTATATTTCACTGCATTGGACCATTGGACGCTCGTCCATCGCTGGTGCCCCGTCGCTTGTGCATGCAGGCCAATATGGACGATTTCGTCCATATTTGCCTGCACTGCTATGAAGCCGGGTGACGGGGGGAGTGAAGAAACTTCACTCCCCCCGTCACTGCCCCCCCTCCGCTGGGTCGCCGTTTGACCGTATCCGCCGTCAGGCAGCTCGGCGGCAAATCGCAAAGCGTGTAGGGCCCATTAGTCTGGAATCCCAGTTGCCGGGCTCAGTGGGTGCAGCAGCCAAAGAGAGCTGTCAACAGTAATGACAATTGAGTTCAGGGAGTCCACTAGATGCCCAAAACAAGCAGTGCTACTGTCATTTACCACAACTTCATGCATTTTAGATGCAATATGTTAATTATAAGATTATGTGGTATATACAATTACCTGAGAAGAGACATCAGGTGCTAAAAACGATTTTTCACCCATACTGTTTTTTTTTTACAGGCTATCCAATTTGGTCCCAATGGGGAAAAAAAAAAATTTCTCATGAAAACACAGGTTCAGTGAAACTTGTGTGTATTCAGTAGAACCAGCCCCGTTTTCGGATGAAAATGGGTCTGTTTCCGGGGATTAAATGGGCCGCGGCTAATGGGATACCCCACTATGTTGGAAATAAAGCATAGAGCTGGAGTAATGTGCTACTCTCTTTAAGTGAAGTGCCTCTCCAAACACCACCCCTACAAATATTACATTTAAACATGAGCACTCCACGTTTAGTATGTAATACATGATAACAGACAAGCGGGTTTTAAATTAAAGGGCAATCTAAAAAGACAGAATGATGGATTAGGGTGAATTAATGTGTGGATCACCATGTGCTGCCTGTCGGATGGCAATTTTTCTCAAACTATCTTGTAACAGTCAAACATAAGGATAGCTGGTCCCAAAGTGGATTATTGGTTACAGAAGAGCAGAAAGTGTTAAACAATTTCCAAGCAAATGTGCCCTGTGGTTGTATGTTTCTGGATCGCAAAGCACCATAGCCAAGTTTAGCCCCAACCTTACACCCAAAATTCAGTTTCTCCTGGAAAAAGGGGTGAGAAACACTAAAATTAAATAACCTAATGTTTGATTTGGGGCAGCTTTAAAGAGAAGCACAAAAGTATCTGAAGTTGTGTGGGACATTTTTCCTCAGGAAAAGCTCTTGGCATTAATATTTGGTAAAGACATATGATACAGAGAACTACAGTTGTCTTTCAACATTTTTCACATCTAGTCAGCAAAGCTGCCTTCAGAGGAACAAATTAACCTGCTCCACAAGCTTGGCTCAGTCCACCGAAGCTGTTGCAGGGCAGCAGATCATGTTTCAGCCATGTGTTTTAAGACAGAGCACGATGATTACTTCATAAAATACGACATTTCATTAAAGTTAAAAAGAGGGTACATATATTTTTTTAAATAATGACCTATTTCTTTCTACGTCAGCAAATCTATCACAAAGCAAGCCAACATTCAGAAAAATTCTTGCTACAAGTGTATCCAATTATTTAAATGTGCTGTTAATATAAAAGGTGAAAGTCTGCCTTGGTGTGCATTACAAGTCAAATGGCCAGCCCTTTACAGAACTAGGATAAATGATCATTTATTTGTTGGTACAGTATAAATGTTCACTATAATATATAAGGTTTACAATAGGGTGTACTATAATGCCGTAATAACATCTATCAAAAAAGAAAAAGAAACATAGACATAACAGGCCTGTGTTAGTATAGAATAGTTTAGCAAATGTGTGGAGACTCATCTTCATCTTTTAAAGCTGCACAACCAAATAGGAAACAAAAGCTGCAATAACCACTTCACTAGATGTATGTACGGGTTTTAAATTAGAAGTATTCACTAGAATCCAAGTCTCAACTTCCTCTGCACACCGAGGGGGTAATTCAGACCTGATCGTTGCTGTGCGTTTTCGCACAGCGGCCGATCAACAATAGACTGCGCATGCACCGCAATGCGCACGTGTCAGCCAACAACAGGCATCGCCGGTCAGCGACAGGGTTATGTGAAAATTCCGATCGCTCGGGAGTTCGCAAGGTGATTGACAGGAGGGGGCCGTTTGTAGGTGGTAACTGATCGTTTACGGAGTGTGTCCAAAAAAATGCAGGCGTTCCCAAGTATTTTCAGGGAGGGTGTCGGACGTCAGCTCCGGCCCCGGTCAGCCTGTTCTCATCGCACTGTAGGAGTAAGTCCTGGGCTGCGCAGAGACTGCACAAAGTGGATTTTTGCAGCTCCGCGTACACATGCGATCGCACACTTGCACAGCGAATTTACACTCCCCCTGGAGACGGTGACAATCTGATCGCAGGACTGCAAAGTTAGCAGCCCAGCGATCAGGTCTGAATCACCCCCCTAATACATAAATATACTGACCAATGATGAGTATAATTAAAACTATGTTTTATAGATTGTGTCTTGGGTGGAAAAACAGTAAAGTGATAAAAGAGCCAGAAATTTGTGGGAGCGGGCATAATAGTCACTAGATTTAAAGTGACATATAGTTTAAAGGATTGGTTTTTGCCTTTAAACTCAGTGGCGTTACTCATGGAGACAGTAGAAGCACTGACCTCCACCTGTCACGGGTGCACAAGGGAAGAAAGACCAAGGGGGCTGCTGAACTAGGATAGATCTGTCCACTCATTTCATAGTGCTGTGCTACAGCCACTGCTGACTACTGTCCTTGTTCACAAGTGCCCTTTGTAGCCCCCTGAAGCTGAAGAGTCTTGGGGAGGTATTAATTTAGCTGCGGGAGTTACCCCACGACTAATTGCTGGCAAAAATCCTTGTAGCGCGGGGAAAGGTTATTCAATATAATAATAAATAAAAAATTGAGATTCACACGCAGAAACACACTTATTCCGTGTAAACTGTGGCATCATTATGTTTTTAAGCACATGCAACAGATTGGGTTTTTTTTTACGCTGATTTTTCTCGCAGTTCTTGGTTCAGTTTGACTCTTTGGCCTTGTGTATGGTGTAAACCCCACTACTTGAATGTCTGGCGTAGCACCCAGCCGCTAATTTAATTCCCCAGTTGGAATGTGTGATAACAGCAGCAGAGTGGGGCACATCAAAGAGTGTACATAGTGAGCTGCAGCTCAGCTGTTGCGTCTTATATGATAAAAGCAATGAGTGCAGAAGCTGTTTTAAGAAAGTATACTAATTGTTGAAATAAAAATGTTATGGTTCTATTTATTATCATTGCAGCCAGTACGCAAAAATAAGATTCCTTTTCGCCGCAATTAGCTACAATAAGGAACCTTTATTCTCCCAGATATACTATTGGTGAGTCGCTGGGACAGAGGCTCAAATAGGAACCAATCCCTGCAACCAGAGAGAAGTAATGTGATCGCTTTAAGATACCTTTCTCGTGATCTCTGAGATGGACTTGGTCACACGATTTTAGATCAGATAAGCTTTTTGTTTGTCTGTCATTAAACAGTTTCTGTTTCGCCTGTTGACGTTCCTTACTCAGTCTGACCAATTCTGAGTTATGTGTATTAAGCAGTTCATCATGTATTGGGAGATTTGCTCTAATCCTCCTTCCCATCAGCATTTGTGCAGGAGAAAGTCCATTCTGTAAAGATGTACTGCGGTAGATTAAAAGACTTTTGTAGAAATCTTCTTTACCTTCTTGAGCTTTTTTCATGAGACTCTTTACAGGTTTTACTGAACTTTCCACCAACCCATTTGACCGTGGATAGTGGGGACTTGACGTAGTATGGACAAATTCCCACTCATCAGCAAACTGTCTAAATTCAGCACTGGAAAACTGAGGACCATTGTCAGTGAACACTTCCATAGGAACACCATGCCTTGCAAAGATTGACTTCATGCAACGGATTACGGCTTTACTAGTAGTTGTATGTAGTGTCTTCACCTCAGGGTAGTTAGAGTAATAATCAGTCACGACAATGGGCCTAATTCTGAGTTGATCGCAGTAGCAAATTTGTTAGCAGTTGGGCAAGACCATGTGCACTGCAGGGAGGGCAGATATAACATGTGCAGAGAGAGTTAGATTTGGGTGGGGTGTGTTCAAACCGAAATTTAAATTGCAGTGTAAAAATAAAGCAGCCTGTATTTACACTGCACAGAAACGAAATAACCCACCCAAATCTAACTCTCTCTACAAATGTTATATCTGTCACACCTGCAGTGCACATGGTTTTGCCCAGTTGCTAACAAACTTGCTGCTGCGATCAACTCAGAATTACCCCCAATATACGTTTTCCCATTACAATCAAACAAATCTGCACCAACTTTCTGGTACGGTCTCTCTGGCACTGCATGAGGACTCTGTGGCTCGACTTGTTGTTTCGGTCTATACGTAAGACATAATTCACATGTAGCTGTAGTCTGTGCTATGTCTTGGTTCATTCTTGGCCAATACATAACTTCACGCGCTCTCCGCTTACATTTTTCTTCTCCTAAGTGGCCTTCATGTATCTTGCACAGAATAGTTTTTCTTAGTCGTGCAGGTATGACAAACCTATTGCCTTTGTAATAATACCATCGACAACTGTAAGGTCACTGCGGTACATCCAATAATCATGGATAGACAGCGGGCATGCATGTTTTTCTACTGGCCAACCTTTCAGAATGATATCTTTCAACACTTTCATTGTGTCATCGGTCTCAGTTTCTTTCCTAATCTGTTCTGGTCTTGCAAGAGACACTGGTAGAGAAGCTACGATCAAATTAACATAGGCTTCTATCTCTTCATCCATCAGACTTTTGGAACCTTCACTTTTGTCCACAGCACGAGAAAGTGTATCAGCAATGCCGGGACAGTACAGCAAGTGTACATCATATTTCTGTAGTCTGATAAGCATTCGTTGAATTCTCATGGGACAGTCATGTAATGATTTAGTCATGATAGCTACCAATGGCTTGTGGTCAGTTTCCACTGTAAATGTTTGACCATACACAAATTGATAAAATCGCTCACATGCATATGTGATCGCTAGAAGTTCTTTTTCTATCTGAGCATACCTTGCTTCAGCACTTGTCAGTGCTCTTGATGCATAGATTACTGGTTGCCATGTATCCTCATGTTCTTGTAACAGCACTGAGCCTAGGCCAATTTGCGAAGCATCTGCTGAAATTCTTATTCTTTTCGCAGGATCAAAGAATTTTAGCACTGGTTGCTCTGTAATGATCTGTCTGTTTCAAGTTTTGCCAACTTTCTTCTTGTTCATGTGACCACATCCACTCGTTATCTTTGTCCAACAACCATCTAAGAGAGGCTGTTCGTTCAGAGAGTTGAGAAATAAACTTTCCTAAGTAAGTAATCATTCCTAGGAATCTTCTGACGTCGTCTTTGTTGTTAGGACGTTCCATGTTCACTATGGCTGATATTTTCCTTGGGTCTGGTTTTACACCTTGATCCGAGACCACGTCGCCCATAAAGGTAAGTGTATTCACGCCAAATTCACATTTGTCCTTGTTAAGCTTTAGATTCACTTTCTTGACACGTTCCATTACTTGTCTCAATCTAGAATCATGTTCTTCCTTTGTAGATCCCCAGACAATAATGTCATCCATCATTGTTTCAACACCTGGAATATGTTCAAAAATCATGTGTATCTTTTTGTGATATACTTCTGGAGCAGACAATATTCCATATGGTAGTCGAAGAAATCTGTATCGACCTTCTGGTGTATTAAATGTACAAAGCTTTGAGCTGGCCTCATCTAGCTTCATTTGCCAGAATCCTGAAGATGCGTTTAATTTACTGAACCATTTTGCTCCCGCAAATTGCGACATGATTTCATCTCTGGTTGGTAGTTTGAAATGTTCTCGTTTAATAGCTTTGTTTAAATCTCTGGGGTCTGTCCATTTTTCTTTTCAACAATTACTAAGGAGCTTACCCATTCAGTAGGCTCATCAACTTTCTGTATCACACCCAAGGCTTCCATGCGATTTAACTCCTGTTTCAGTTTTTCTCTCAGTGCAAACGGCACTTTTCTACAGGGGTGTATCACTGAAGAAACTTGCGTGTCTATATTTATTTTATGCTCTCCAGGTGTTAGGTTCCTGGTGCTCAGAACAAGGGAGATGTTGCGTAGTGAGTCCAGAGCACCAGAACGTGATGCTGAAATAAGGTGTGGTGTGGAAATAGCCCCTAGCACCCTACCTCCCTTGTTTCACCCGTGTGGTCAGTTCACGCCTGAGTGACTATGGTTTCTTGGGCCCACGGCAGCCGCGTTTGAAGGGCGGATTAGGTCTGCCCAACTCCGATGCCCCCAGGTCTTAGAGTGAGACAAGGCGTGAACCGAGACAGGATAATAACAAGGAGTCCTCTAACTAAAGCAAACAGAAGGCTAGGGGCTACTAACAACCCTAAAACTAAATATATGTGCGGCACGCCGCCAAAGGAAAAGAACAACAAAGGAAATGCTGTCCACACGCCGACACAATACTGTTGTGTACCGGCGGTGACAGCATAAGCAGAACCCTCTGCAAAACACCAGTAACAAAATATAACCAAAGAATACTGCGGCCTAGGCCAACGGACGCGGCAAAGCCGCTACTCACGGAACCGGTACAAATACTGGCAAACGGACAGGAACCCCCAATGCAGCTGACACAGACTCTCAGAACCGGAGGACAGGCAGAATCCCAAACGACAGACCGGTGGACACGAAGAAGCCAGACACTCGACCAGGCACAGACAAAGCTACAGGACTTCTGGACAGGAACGCTTCACGGCAGGACACTGGAACCGACACTGCTAGACAGGAGCTCAGGAACTGGCAGGGACTAGCTCAGAACTCAAGAACTCTGGAACTATCACCAGCGTCTGTGTATTGCACTGAGCCAGAATATAACAGAGAGTCCTAATTAATTATGTTGTGCAGCTGCCCTGCTGCACAACTGAGAGGTGCAATTAACAGACAGGTGAGGCTGAACACATGGGACAAGCTGCAATTACACAGACTCACCACCGGCAGCAAACAAGAGTCTTCTTAAACCAGAGCAACGGGAAATCCTGGCCTGCAAGACAACTATAAACATAAAATATGCAAAACAGGAATGAACCACTACCTGTGGTTCATAACAGTACCCTCTCCTTAAGGGTGAGCTCCGAACACCCCATGACACCCACGGGGAACATAGACAGAAGTATAACATAAAATACATAACCAAAATGCAAAACAGGAATGAGCCACAGCCGTGGCTCATAACAGTACCCCCCCTCCTTGAAGAGGGGTCAAAGGACCCCAAAATTCAGGTTTTCCAAAACAAGGTATACATTAATAAACCTGACACAGGAACAAACAGACAAAGACAAGAAACAGAAACAAGCTGTGGCAACAGCTTGTAACAGTGCCCCCCTCTTGACGGTGGCCACTGGACACAAGACAAGGAATTTTTTTTATATATATCAAGGCAAGAGTCAATAATTATTTCTTTTTCTTCTTCTTCTTCTTCTTCTTACAAAGTTCTTGAGGTCTGACCAAGGTAATTCCCCAAACATTGTCTGAACTGATGGTACCTAACAGCAAGGCTGGGTTCAAATCAGAGATTGGTTTCTTAACCTTGGGAGCTGAACTTTCAGGCAAAGTACTACTATTAGAAGACAGAAAAGCACATCCTGCAGTCAAAACAATGGGCTGAGACTCTTTTGCCGAGTTTACAGTATACGGTGAACTCTCAGCAGATAAGACGGGTGACCTAGAGGAACCTGAACCAATTTCTTTGGAACCATATCTTTTAATAACTGCATCACTGAATGCTGGGGGATCCTGAAGAATGGGATCTTCAGTTTTCATTAAATTGGATGCCCACTCAAAAGGCTCCCCTCTAAAGGAATATATCAGATAGAGCACAAGGTTCTCTGAAGTGATGCCCATAAATGGTCTAGACAACATAATGATGTAATAGTGTTTGTAAAGCACCAGAAATTGGACTAAGTCCCCATCAAAGATTATAGATGTTGAGATATCAACAGAGTCAGGATCTGCTTCCTTCCCATCTGACTGACTAGAGTGCTTTGCTAGGACCTGGTCACTATTGACCTTACTCGAGGCTGAGACTTTCTGATCCCCACCTGGGGCAGTGACTTTCTGAACCTTACCTGGGGCAGTGGCCCTCGGAACCCCACCTGGGGCAGTGGCCCTCGGAACCCCACCCGGGGCAGTGACTTTCTGAACCCCACCCGGGGCAGTGACTTTCTGAACCCCACCCGGGGCAGTGACTTTCTGAACCCCACCTGGGGCAGTGACTTTCTGAACCCCACCCGGGGCAGTGGCCTTCGGGAACCACGCTGGGGGCAGCACCTCAGATTCTTTTACTGGGACCGGGCCGTCAGCCTCCCTCTCTGGGACCGGGCCATCAGCCTCCCTCTCTGGGACCGGGCCGTCAGCCTCCCTCTCTGGGACCGGGCCGTCAGCCTCCCTCTCTGGGACCGGGCCGTCAGCCTCCCTCTCTGGGACCGGGCCGTCAGCCTCCCTCTCTGGGACCGGGCCGTCAGCCTCCCTCTCAGAGTCGATAATTATCGAAACTTCTCCCACGGGACAATGACTTCCGGGACTTTTGCTGAAGCTATAACCTTCAGAACCTCCACTAACGCTATGCCTCTTGAGTCCTTTCCTGGGGAAGCGACTTCTAGACCCTTCTCTGGGGCTGTGTCTCTCGAGACCCCACTTGGGGATATTACTTCAAAGATCCCTTCTGGGGTTTTGCTTCCCGAGTTCCCTTCTAGAACTATGGTTTTAGACACCTTCTCTGGAGTTGCGCTTTTCAAGTCCCTACCTGGGGTAACAGCTTCTGAGACCCCTTCTGGTATTGACACCTGAGCTATAATATTCGATGTCCCTCTATGACCCAGGGCATCGGGTACCGCTCCAGGACTCTGGGCATCGGGTACCGCTCCAGGACTCTGGGCATCGGGTACCGCTCCAGGACTCTGGGCATCGGGTACCGCTCCAGGACTCTGGGCATCGGGCACCGCTCCAGGACCCCGGGTATCGGGCACCGCTCCAGGGGTTTGCAACTCTGCTTCAACAGGAAAATCAAGAGAGGAGAGAAACATTCTCCTTTGGTTCCTGGATCTATAATGGGGCTCCCTAGCCCAAGGACCCCAATTATAGGACAGAGTGCTTTTTAGTGTGGGTTGTGTGACAAGTACCTCTGCCACAGTAGAGACAGGAGTAGGTCTTGTATCCTGACTCAACTTGGCCAGAGGGCAGGACTTGTCGCCACACTTTGGCTTGCGCAACTCACAGGTCTGCAGATAGTGGCCTAAACCCCCACAATATAGGCATAAATTTAAGTTTCTGCGACGCAGACGCTCCTCTTCTGAGAGCCTGGGCCGCAGAAAACTTTTAAACTTTTTCTCTCCAACTGAACCTGAGGATTCTCTTGTCACCATATTGTGAGCAAGAGTCTCTTTAGAGGTAGATGAACTCTCAACGACTTCTGGCAAGATAAGCAAAATTTTAGTCAGAAGGTTTTGCAGTAGCTTTAAGGATTGCTGCAAAACTTCCAGTCGCTCAGGTTTCAAAGCACTGAAAGCAGAGTTCAGGGCTGAGAGAGACGCCTGCAGGGCTTGCATAGTTGGCATAGGAGGATTTTAAACTAGACAAGACAAGACTAAACTAGACTAGACAAGACAAGACTGGATTTTTTTTTTTAAATTAGACAAGACTGGAATCTGCACACCGGACTGGATTCTGCACACCGGACTGGATTCTAGACAGGACTGGATTCTACACACTGGACTGGATTCTGCACACTGAATTCTAGACAGGACTGGATTCTAAACACCGGACTGGATTCTAAACACTGAATTCTAGACAGGAATGGATTCTAAACACCGGACTGGATTCTAAACACTGGACTGGATTCTAAACACTGAATTCTAGACAAGACACTGGACCAAAAAAGAAAAAACTACTATTTAGCTTTGTTTCTTTTTTGTAGTATGGCTGGTGATAATGTTAGGTTCCTGGTGCTCAGAACAAGGGAGATGTTGCATAATGAGTACAGAGCACCAGAACGTGATGCTGAAATAAGGTGTGGTGTGGAAATAGCCCCTAGCACCCTACCTCCATTGTTTCACCCGTGTGGTCAGTTCACGCCTGAGTGACTATGGTTTCTTGGGCCCACGGCAGCCGCGTTTGAAGGGCTGATTAGGTCTGCCCAACTCCGATGCCCCCAGGTCTTAGAGTGAGACAAGGCGTGAACCGAGACAGGATAATAACAAGGGGACCTCTAACTAAAGCAAACAGAAGGCTAGGGGCTACTAACAACCCTAAAACTAAATATATGTGCGGCACGCCGCCAAAGGAAAAGAACAACAAAGGAAATGCTGTCCACACGCCGACACAATACTGTTGTGCACCGGCGGTGACAGCATAAGCAGAACCCTCTGCAAAACACCAGTAACAAAATATAACCAAAGAATACTGCAGCCTAGGCAGACGGACGCTACTCACGGAACCGGTACAAATACTGGCAAACGGACAGGAACCCCCAATGCAGCCGACACAGACTCTCAGAACCGGAGGACAGGCAGAATCCCAAACGACAGACCGGTGGACACCAAGAAGCCAGACACTCGACCAGGCACAGACAAAGCCACAGGACTTCTGGACAGGAACGTTTCACGGCAGGACACTGGAACCAACACAGGAACCGACACTGGAACCGACACTGGAAGCAGCTAGACAGACACTGCTAGACAGGAGCTCAGGAACTGGCAGAGACTAGCTCAGAACTCAAGAACTCTGGAACTATCACCAGCGTCTGTGTATTGCACTGAGCCAGAATATAACAGAGAGTCCTAATTAATTATGTCGTGCAGCTGCCCTGCTGCACAACTGAGAGGTGCAATTAACAGACAGGTGAGGCTGAGCACATGGGAACAAGCTGCAATTACACAGACTCACCACCGGCAGCAAACAAGAGTCTTCTTAAACCAGAGCAACGGGAAATCCTGGCCTGCAAGACAACTATAAACATAAAATATGGAAAACAGGAATGAACCACTACCTGTGGTTCATAACAGTACCCTCTCCTTAAGGGTGAGCTCCGAACACCCCATGACACCCACGGGGAACATAGACAGAAGTATAACATAAAATACATAACCAAAATGCAAAACAGGAATGAGCCACAGCCGTGGCTCAAAACACCAGGCAAACAACCTAGACCTTCAAACAAGTCTCTGTATTCTGTAAACATTGATTTGCTGTCATCTTCTACTTGTGATGTCACCACAAACTTTCTTTAGCAAGCTTAGTTTCTCACAGGAACTTAATCCTAGAATCGGTTGCACATTTTTATCCACAATCAGTAGAGATGTTTTAAACTGTTGTCCCTTATATTTCAGTGTCACTAAGCATGTACCTTTCACAGGAATTTCCTCCCCATTGTACCCTGAAACTTTCACTTTGGCTGGATGAATTTTAGGTTTTACTCTAAAAGTCTTCGTCTTGAAACGATATTAAATTCACCTGCGCGCCAGTATCAAGCTTAAAGGGAATGACAATCTCGTTCACAATTAAAGGGACAATCCATTCTTTCTTATCTGCACTGCAAAGTTCAATGCAATCCACAAAGAATTCCTCTGTTTGTTTAACAGCATGCACATTGGTTGTTTCCCTTTTCATTTTACAGCATTTGGCAAAGTGATTAAGTCTACCACATTTCATGCAGGTTTCACCATAAGCAGGGCACATTTTAGGATTGTGAGCATTTTCACATCTACTACACATTTCCTTATTAGACTATGGCTTAGACTGCTTCATTCTTGAGAATGGAGGTTTGCTTGGCTCTGTTTTCTGCACTACATGGACAGCAGCATCAACTTCCTTGTGTAACTTTTTGGCTTGAAATCTAGTTATTTCTGCAGATCTGCACATAGTCACTGCCTTTTCTAGTGTTAGGTCTTGCTCTCTCAGCAATCTCTCTCTGAGTCCATTATCAGGTATTCCACAGACAATACAATCTCTAATCAGTGAATCCTTTAAATCACAATACTCACAGGTTTTACTGAGTGATTGCAGCTTTGTAACATACTGATCAAATCCATCTACAGACTTCTGATCACATGTGAAAAACTTATATCTTTCATATGTCACATTGTTCCTTGGCACAAAGTAATTTTCAAACTTTTGCATTATAGAAGATAGCACCATATTCTGCCCCTCATCAAACTGAAAACTATTATAAATGTCCATCACATCCTCTCCTATCACATGGAGGAAAATGGATGCCTTCATTTTGTCAGCCTCTGTATCAGCTCCACATGCAGCAAGATATATATTAAACCTTTGCTTAAATATTATCCAGTTTTCAGACAAGTTACCAGACATCAGCATGCCGGTTGGAGGAGCTAGTTTATCCATGGTTACTCACTGTTTGAAGAGAGGAGCACACGGCAGGCTTTGCAGACACTGAGTATCACAGCCTTACAGAATTATGCAAGATTCTTTCACACTCTGAGAGCGCTATCAGTCCAAGTTAAAATTCTTCTGACACCATGTTTTGTTCATATGTTTGTAAATCCAGTCATAAGGATACAGAGACATGTGAGTTCACTACTGTGCTGTTTATTCCATCACCAACTCCAGACACACTGCCCACTGGACCACCCACTTCCCAGCATCCCCCTGGTCCCAGGGACCATCACCGAAGATTCAGACTTACACAGATTAGTAAGGGAGTGTCTACAAATATTAAGCATTCTAATACACTAATATCACAGGTATGCCTTGCACAGCCACAGATTCACGATAATCAGGAATCTGCGAGTGTCCCCTTTCCTGCGTCCATTTCTGAATCAGGCCCAAAATCATCACCAGAATCACACAATATGCAGTCCCCATGTTTTAGTGAAAATAAATCAATAAATCATCCCACCCCCAATCCTTGACCACTGCTGGTTATTCTTTTTGGATTCCCGCTGTAACAGGGAATCCATAAACATGAGTCCTCCTTAAGTAATAAAACCTGACAGCTCTATGGTTGGAGGTGATAGGGTTAAAACAAGTTAACCAGAGACTCCATTTTGTATAGGTTCTGTCTTGCTGATTCATAAGAACTATGATTAACAGTTAGAAATATATTTGTAGTCAGCAATATGTTTATTATATGATAAGAAGCAGTAGCGTGTTAGACTAATAAGTGTGAGAACAATTAATATTGGGGGTCATTCCGAGTTGTTCGCTCTCTAGCAGTTTTTAGCAGCCGTGCAAATGCTAAGCCGCCGCCCTCTGGGAGTGTATTTTAGCTTAGCAGAAGTGCGAACGAAAGGATCGCATAGCGGCTACAAAAAAATATTGTGCAGTTTTAGAGTAGCTCCAGACCTACTCAGGGCTTGCGATCACTTCAGACCATTCAGTTCCGGATTTGACGTCACAAACACGCCCTGCGTTCGCCCAGCCACTCCTGCGTTTTTCCTGGCACGCCTGCGTTTTTTCGAGCACTCCCTGAAAACGGTCAGTTGACACCCAGAAACGCCCCTTTCCTGTAAATCACTCTGCGGCAGCCAGTGCGACTGAAATGCATCGCTAGACCTTGTGTAAAACTACATCGTCCGTTGTGAAAGTACGTCGCGCGTGCGCAATGTGCCGCATGCGCAGAAGTGCAGTTTTTTTGCATCATCGCTGCGCAGCGAACATTTTCAGCTAGCGATCAACTCGGAATGACCCCCATTGTTCATTAAGGCTTGTACCTGGATAATCAGATAATTTCCAGGATTTGGCCCAGACACAAGAGACCTTGATTGTATGTTCAGAATAAGATAAGAAGCAATTGATTGGTTGAAGATGATTGGAACATGGAATGTGTTTAGAAAAATAGGATTTTAATACCTACCGGTAAATCCTTTTCTCCTAGTCCGTAGAGGATGCTGGGGACTCCAAAAGGACCATGGGGTATAGACGGGATCCGCAGGAGACATGGGCACACTATAAGACTTTGAATGGGTGTGAACTGGCTCCTCCCTCTATGCCCCTCCTCCAGACCTCAGTTATAGGTACTGTGCCCAGGGAGACGGACATTTCGAGGTAAATGGATTTTTGTTACACTAAGGGTGAGACACATACCAGCTCACACCACAAACACACCGTACAACTGGATTAGCAGGAAAACCAGATAACAGTATGAACGAAAAACAGCAACAAGCTGAACATAATCGATACACATCCTTCGTGTAACTGAAACAACAACTAACAATACAACTGCAAGCAACAGTCTGCACTGGGATGGGCGCCCAGCATCCTTTACGGACAAGGAGAAAAGGATTTAACGGTAGGTATTAAAATCCTATTTTCTCTTACGTCCTAGAGGATGCTGGGGACTCCAAAAGGACCATGGGGTCTATACCAAAGCTCCAGACCGGGCGGGAGAGTGCAGACGACTCTGCAGCACCGATTGAGCAAACATGAGGTCCTCATCAGCCAGGGTATCAAACTTGTAGAACTTAGCAAAGTGTTTGAACCCGACCAAGTAGGTGCTCGGCAAAGTTGAAGTGCCGAGACCCCTCGGGCAGCCGCCCAAGATGAGCCCACCTTCCTGGTAGAATGGGCCTTCACTGACTTCGGCAACGGCAATCCAGCCGTAGAATGAGCGTGCTGAATCGTATTACAAATCCAGCGTGCAATAGTCTGCTTGGAAGCAGGATTTCCAATCTTGTTGGAAGAATACAGGACAAACAGAGCCTCCGTTTTCTTAACAAGAGCCGTTCTGGCGACATAAATTTTCAAAGGACTTACGACATCGAGAGATTTTGGCACCGTCACGGTATCCGTAGCCACAGGCACCACAATAGGTTGATTTATGTGAAACGAAGAAACCACCTTCGGCAGAAATTGTTGACGAGTCCTCAATGCCGCTCTATCCACATGGAAAATCAAATATGGGCTCTTGTGAGACAAAGCCGCCAATTCCGACACCTGTCTGGCGGACGCCAAGGCCAAAAGCATGACCACTTTCCAAGTGAGAAATTTCAACTCAATCTTCCGCAAAGGTACAAACCACTGAGACATAAGAAATTGTAACACCACGTCAAGATCCCACGGTGCCACGGGTGGCACAAACGGAGGATGGATATGCAGCACTCCTTTCACGAAAGTCTGAACTTCAGGAAGGGCGGCCAATTATTTTTGAAAGAAAATAGAGAACGCCGAAATCTGCACTTTGATGGAACCCAATTTCAGGCCTGCATCCACGCCTGCCTGCAAAAAATGGAGGAAACAACCCAGCTGAAACTCCTCCGTGGGAGCTTTCTTGGCTTCACACCACGACACATATTTTCTCCAAATACGGTGATAATGCTTCGCCGTGACCTCCTTTCTAGCCTTAAGGAGTGTGGGGATGACTTCCCCGGGAATACCTTTCCGAGCTAGGATTTGGCGTTCAACCTCCACGCCGTCAAACGCAGCCGCAGGAAGTCTTGAAATACGCACGGCCCCTGCATTAACAGGTCCTCCCTGAGAGGAAGCGGCCAAGGATCTTCTATGAGCAATTCCTGAAGATCCGGATACCAGGCCCTCCGTGGCCAATCTGGAACGACAAGCACTGCCGGAACCCTCGTTCGTCTTATGATCCTCAACAGTTTTGGAATGAGAGGAAGTGGAGGGAACACATACACAGACTGAAACACCCAAGGAGTTCCCAGTGCGTCCACTGCACTGGCTTGGGGGTCCCTTGACTTGGAACAATACCTTGGAAGCTTCTTGTTGAGGCGAGACGCCATCATGTCTATTTGAGGAATACCCCAACGCCTTGTCACTTCTGCAAATACCTCTTGATGAAGAGCCCACTCTCCTGGGTGGAGATCGTGTCTGCTGAGGAAGTCTGCTTCCCAGTTGTCCACGCCCGGAAGGAAGACTGCTGAGAGAGCGCTCACGTGCTTTTCCGCCCAGCGGAGAACTCTTGTGGCCTCCGCCATCGCCGCTCTGCTCTTTGTTCCGCCCTGGCGGTTTACGTACGCCACCGCTGTTACGTTGTCCGACTGAATCAGGACAGGTAGACCTCGAAGAAGGTGTTCCACTTGCAGAAGGCCGTTGTAAATGGCTCTTAATTTCAGAACGTTTACGTGGAGACAAGTTTCCTGGCTTGACCATTTTCCCTGGAAACTTCTTCCTTGTGGGACTGCTCCCCAGCCTCGGAGACTTGCATTCGTGGTCAGCAGGACCCAATCCTGGATCCCGAACCTTCGTCCCTCTAAAAGGTGAGAACTTTGCAGCCACCACAGGAGAGAAATTCTGGTCCTGGAAGATATACTTATTTTCCGGTGCATGTGCAGGTGAGACCCGGACCATTTGTACAGCAGGTCCCACTGAAACACCCGGGCATGAAACCTGCCAAACGGAATGGCTTCGTAAGCCGCAACCATCTTCCCTAGCACTCGAGTGCATTGATCAATCAACACTCTTGCCGTTTTCAGAATCTCCTTGACCATGCATTGGATTTCCAGAGCTTTTTCCGCTGGAAGAAACACTCTCTGCAGTCCCGTGTCCAGGATCATGCCCAAGAAAGGCAGCCAAGTTGTCGGAATCAACTGGGACTTTGGCAAATTTAGAATCCAACCATGATGTTGCAGAACCGTCAGGGAGAGCTCCACATTTCTTAGCAACTGCTCCTTCGATCTCGCCTTTATCAGGAGATCGTCCAAGTACGGGATCATTGTGACACCCTGCTTGCGTAGGAGTACCATAATTTCCGCCATGACTTTGGTAAAGACCCTCGGGGCCATGGAAAGCCCAAACGGCAAAGTCTGAAATTGGTAATGAGAATCCTGCACCGCAAATCTCAGGAAAGCTTGATGTGGAGGATATACCGGGACATGTAAGTAGGCATCTTTTATGTCGACTGACGCCATAAAATCCCCCCTACTAGACTGGAAATTACCGCTCGAAGAGATTCCATCTTGAACTGGAAAGTTTTCAAATACAGATTTAGGGATTTTAGGTTCAGGATCGGTCTGACCGAACCGTCCGGCTTTGGCACGACAAAGAGGCTCGAATAGAACCCTTCTCCCCGTTGGGACGGGGAAACCGGGACAATGACACTCTGTTGACACAGCTTTTGTATCGCAGCATTTACTACTTCCCTTTCTGGGATAGAAACTGGCAAGGCTGATTTGAAAAATTGGTGGGGGGGCATCTCCTGAAACTCCAGTTTGTACCCTTGGGACACTATGTCTAAGACCCAAGGATCTAGGCCCGATTGAAACCAGACCTGACTGAAGATTCGGAGACGGGCCCCCACCTGCACGGACTCCCGTAGGGGAGCCCCAGCGTCATGCGGTGGACTTGGCAGATGCCGGGGAGGACTTTTGGTCCTGGGCGCCAGACACCGCAGGCGACCTTTTTCCCCTTCCTCTACCTTTTGAAGCGAGGAAGGATGAGCCCCTTCCTTTTTTGTATTTATTAGGCCGAAAGGACTGCATCTGATAATGGGGTGCCTTTTTCTGTTGTGTGGGAACATAAGGAAGAAAAGATGACTTACCCGCTGTAGCGGTAGACACCAGGTCAGTGAGGCAGTCACCAAACAAGACACTACCCTTATAAGGGAGAGCTTCCATAGCTTTCTTGGAGTCGGCATCAGCATTCCATTGATGAATCCACAGCGCTCTCCTGGCCGAGACTGCCATGGCATTGGCCCTTGATCCCAAGAGGCCAATATCCCTCGCCGCATCCTTTAGGTAAGCTGCAGCGTCCCTAATATAACCGAGAGTCAAAAGAATGTTATCCCTATCTGTGGTATCCATGTCAGATGTCAAATTATCAGCCCACTTAGCAATAGCACTACTCACCCATGCCGACGCCACGGCAGGTCTGAGGAGTGCCCCTGTAGTGACATAAATGGCCTTTAATGTCGTATCCTGCTTACGATACGCAGGATCCTTGAGGGCAGCAGTGTCAGGAGACGGAAGCGCCACTTTCTTGGACAGCCGGGACAGAGCCTTGTCCACATTGGGAGATCACTCCCACTTTTCCCTGTCGTCAGAGGGGAAAGGATATGCCATAAAAATTCTCTTGGGAATCTGCCACCTTTTGTCAGGCGACTCCCAAGCCTTTTCACAAAGAGCGTTCAGTTCATGAGAGGGGGGAAACGTCACCTCTGGCTTTTTCCCTTTAAATAAACAAACCCTTGTATCTGGAACAGGAGGCACCTCAGAAATATGTAAAACATCTTTAATTACCACAATCATGTACTGAATACTCTTAATCAATTTTGTATGTAAATTGGCCTCACTAAAGTTGACACTAGAATCAGAGTCCGTGTCGGTATTCGTATCTGCCATCTGGGTAAATTAATGTTTCTGTGACCCTGAGGGGGCTTGCACCTGAGACAAGGCGTCCTCCATGGATTTTCTCCACGTTTGTGTCTGAGAATCAGATTTATCCAGCCTCTTAGACAATAACGCCACATTTGCATTCAATGTACTCAACATATTCACCCAATCAGCAGTCGGCGGTGCCGACAGAGTCACTCCCAAATCCTTCTCTGCGCCCCCAGTAACTTCCTCCGGGGAGGAGCACTCAATCTCAGACTTGTCGACACACTGTACCGACACACACACACTGGCAATAGGGGACAGATCCACAGGGAAGCCTGTTAGAAAGAACACAGAGGGAGTATAACCAGCTCACACCCCAGCGCCCTTATACTACTAAAAAATAATATATGATCACTGCGCTGTTTTATATACATATATATAGCACCAATTGACTGTGCCCCCCTCCCCGTTTTGCTCCCTGTACTTGTTAAGGAGAGAGGAGGTCCGGGCCAGCATCACTGCATGCACTGTGAAGAGAGAAAAATGGCGCTGGTAAGCTGTGCGGCTAAGCCACGCCCCCACCCGGCGCGCTGTAGTCCTGCTCAAATTCAAAAATTATACTGGCGGGGGGTTTATATTTAGTGCCCAGGCACCGATAATATGCTCTTTGCCAGTGAAAAACTCCAGTAACCTGCTGCCCAGGGCGCCTCCCCTGCACCCTGTGAGTGCCGTTGGTGTGTGTGTGGGAGCATGGAGCGCAGCGCGACCGATGCGCTGTACCTCCGTTACTGAAGTCTTCTGCCGTCACTGATGTCTTCTGTATGCTCACCCGGCTTCTTTCTTCTGGCTTCTGTGAGGGGGTTGATGGCGCGGCTCCGGGAACAAGCAGCTAGGCGCACCAAGTGATCGAACCCTCTGGAGCTAATGGTGTCCAGTAGCCTAAGAAGCAGATCCCTTAACTCAGAAGAAGTAGGTCTGACTTCTCTCCCCTCACTCCCACGAAGCAGAGAGCCTGTAGCCAGCAGGTCTCTCTGAAAATAAAAAACCTAACATGAAGTCTTTTCAGAGAAACTCAGGAGAGCTCCCCTAGTGAGTGTCCAGTCTCTCTGGGCACAGAATCTAACTGAGGTCTGGAGGAGGGGCAAAGAGGGAGGAGCCAGTTCACACCCAAAGTCTTATAGTGTGCCCATGTCTCCTGCGGATCCAGTCTATACCCCATGGTCCTTTTGGAGTCCCCAGCATCCTCTAGGACGTAAGAGAAATATTAATTAACTGTGTGAAATAGTGTGAACTGTATATTCTATATCCTGATTGGTTAAAAGCCATAATACCTTCTTTTTGTGTATAAATAAACCACGTTGGGAGCCAATGTCACCGGTTTACATTACGGGGGGTGGGGGCGCCAATGCCGTTTCTTGCACACAGCGCTAAAATGTCTAGTTACGCCACTGTGTATATATATATATATATACACACACATATATATATATCCTGCTGGCGGGACGAGGTTCAAGGATCCATTGTCTGAAGTGTCAGCGCGTGTGGTCCGTTATTCAAGTCCGTGCGGCTAGAAGGATTTAGTGGCTGCTGTTATCCTGTGAGCGACGGGGTTCGTTGGTGCGGTTTTCCGGAGGCTCCACTGATGATCTACATCGCGCTGGTTAACTTTTATTTTAAATGTACGTGAGAGGAGGACTGCTGCAAAAGTACATTTGGACTGATATATATTTCAAAGACTCTGTGTGAGATTGCGCGACATCTTTTCTATATATATATATATATATATATATATATATATATATATATATAAAAGGATATTCGGCACTCCACTACGATGAAGATCAACAGCCTGCCGGGTGCCCTCCAGACATGGAATCATATACAAATGAGCAAATAGGCGGCACTCCCGGACTTCTCAAAAATAACACTCGAGATCACTCAAGGTCAGTTGCTTTACGTTTCGGTTTATTAAACAGTCATCAGAAGATACAAATACAACACAACATTATCTTACCTTTATACATGCTACAACACACCGCCAGTGTCACGTCCTCGGCGTGCACGCCGGGACCAACTTCCGGTTGCGTCACCCTTCCGGTTGCGTCATCATTCTGGGACACTGTTGCCCCGACGACGGCGCAATGCCGGCTAACGTGCTCTACCCGTCAACATGACAATCATAAAAATCTTAAAAACAAAACAGAGCAGGAGGAGCTGCATTACCGATGCAAAACATGCCACTATATGACAAATGCAGACTTATATATCAGTATAGTTATAAACACAATAACGCGTACAATCAGAACTTATCATGATTACTTGCAATGATGAATTATTATAAAAAATATATAATGATGATTATACATGCTATAGAAAACATGTCAAAGATAAAGTCTCATTCAGGCCGTATGGAGACACCGTATTCAATCGGTGAATCCAGCGGGCCTCTTTCTGTAATAATGTCCTACGTCGGTCACCACCACGTTTGGACAATGGAACTTGCTCCAGCATCTTATACCTGAGGGTGGACAGACCATGCTGATGCAATTTAAAATGTTTAGCCACTGGCTGATCTATAGTTTTCCCCTCAAGAATTTGCTTTATAGCACTTCTGTGCTGTGACATCCGTTCCTTGAATTGACAGCTAGTTTTGCCTATATAGAATAGGCCGCATGGACACCTGATACAATATACGACAAATTTACTGGTGCATGTCAAAATTTGTTTGATTTTAATCTTTTGACCTGTATGAGGATGTGTCACATAATCACCAGTCTCAAGGTACAAGCAGGTAGTGCACCCTGTGCATTTATAATTTCCTGGTTTTCTAGATAGAAAAGTGCCAGTATTGGCTATTGCCAAAGGGGAAATATCATTATGAACTACCATATCCCTGATGTTAGTACCTCGCCTGTAACAGGGCATGTATCTACTAGATTTTAAGCTCGTCAGGTCAGGATCTGCCTGAATGACCGGCCAAATTCTCTTGGCTGTTCTGGTCAAATTGTGTCTGACAGTGGTAAAATTGGTCACACAGGTAACCACATTAGTGGAGGTGTTATTGGAACTATTCTTAGATACAGGAACTTTGGGCTGTAACATGGCCTTTGCCCTGGCTGTCTGGAGCAATTTATTTTTATAACCTCTCTCCAAAAATCGCTTGGTCATGAGGTCCATTTGGATCTTTTCATCTTCCAAGTCACTGCAAATGCGGTGAACCCGCAAAAACTGGGAAAAGGGTAAACCATTCCTCAATGCCTTAGGGTGATGACTCGAGGACAAGAGGAGACTATTGGCATCAGTCGGTTTACTATAAACCGAGGTCTTGAATCTACCCTCGGCCAAAGTAATCCTGACGTCTAAAAAATTGATACTGACAGGCTGTATGTCAAAAGTAAACTTAATAGATGCATCACTCTGGTTGATCTCTTGCATCATCTTTATGAAGTTCTCTCGTGTATCGGTCCATAGAATGAACACGTCATCTATGTACCGTGTAAACATGGCTATATGCGACTTAAAATGTTCTCTGGAAAAGAATAGGTTCTGCTCTACACCGAACATAAACGAATTAGCGTACGCCGGTGCTGCGCAAGAACCCATAGCGCAGCCCTGGACTTGCCTGAAAAACTCATTGTTGAACAAAAAATAATTCCTTTGAAGTGTTAAATCCAATAATGACAGAAAAAAGGTGATGTCTGGACCTGCATAATGCGGGCTGGATTCTATTAATGATTTGACAGCTGCCAAACCACGTTCATGGGGAATGCTGGTGTATAAACTGATGACATCAGCTGTACACAACCAGCATTCTCCGGCGGGCACATCTATATTTCTCAATTTCTGTAAAAAAGTAGCAGTGTCTTTTAAATATGTGTCCTGTTGCTGGTGACCGACATAGGACATTATTACAGAAAGAGGCCCGCTGGATTCACAGATTGAATACGGTGTCTCCATACGGCCTGAATGAGACTTTATCTTTGACATGTTTTCTATAGCATGTATAATCATCATTATATATTTTTTTATAATAATTCATCATTGCAAGTAATCATGATAAGTTCCGATTGTACGCGTTATTGTGTTTATAACTATACTGATATATAAGTCTGCATTTGTCATATAGTGGCATGTTTTGCATCGGTAATGCAGCTCCTCCTGCTCTGTTTTGTTTTTAAGATTTTTATGATTGTCATGGTGACGGGTAGAGCACGTTAGCCGGCATTGCGCCGTCGTCGGGGCAACAGTGTCCCAGAATGATGACGCAACCAGAAGGGTGACACAACCGGAAGTTGGTCCCGGCGTGCACGCCGAGGACGTGACACTGGCGGTGTGTTGTAGCATGTATAAAGGTAAGATAACGTTGTGTTGTATTTGTATCTTCTGATGACGGTTTAATAAACCGAAACGTAAAGCAACTGACCTTGAGTGATCTCGAGTGTTATTTTTGAGAAGTCCGGGAGTGCCGCCTATTTGCTCATTTGTATATATATAAGCATAGGGCCGGCACTCCTTGGTTAAACAATTCCTGCGCTGGTGCCCTCACATGTACAGCTGTACAATCATATAGAATCCAACGTGCGGCACTCAGCTATCAAAAGAAGAATACTGGAAACCAGTAGCGTATAACAACGTTTCAGTGCCCGAAAGCACTATCGTCAGGTTTATAAAGCTTAAACAAACAAGTTACATAGCTACACAAGATCTGCTATAAGCGCCTAATCAAATAGTTTTTAGAACGACATCATGTATATGCTTTAAAAATTGCCAAGAACAAAGAGAAAAAATTGGCTGCGCTTATGATGTAGTTAAAAAGACTTTGTGAATGGAGAGCTGACAAACGTAAAAATAATGAATAAAAGTTTTTATTAAAATATTAGTATACCAATGGAATTATAAACACAATATTTTAAAAGATTATACAAAACCCACAAGATATCCATCTTATAGGGATTGAAGCGATCTCATCCACTCCAAGAGGGGGTGATAGGTATAGGAAACTTTGTCAACGTGAAAACTTCTGGATCCACAAATTAAGGACCCTTGTCCCTAATGGTCTTAATGAAACCATAGAGTTTGATCCTTAATGTTAGGGTAGATGCACAATTGGCTGGGGGGATCTTTGTTCTCTATCCCGATGGCTCTATTCCTTTATCTCCTTATAGGCATATTACCATTTAGTCTTTCATTTAATCCATCAGGTAGGGATATAAAAATAAGTTAATAATGAAACAAGTAAATATCAGGAATTTTAGGTCAATAATTTAAATTTATCTGGTTCCATTGTAATCTCTTGTCTCTTTAGGTTAATACCAATTTTTTCTTGTATATAAACTATCGGTAAGGATACATATATAAAAATAAATTAATAATGAAAAAATTGAATATTAGGATATTTAGGATATTAATTTAAATCTATTTGGCCCTATTGGAGTCATTTGTTTCTTTAAGATAATACCTATATATATTATAGATCTTATATTATGTAACATCGGTAATTAATTACTGTGATGTGTTTATCTGTCACCTTGATCTCGCAGCTGATTTCAGTCTGCATATTTATTTGTTATATTTTTTCTTTTTATCATTTATTTTGTCCCGTTTTTATTTATTTATTTATTTATTTTTCATTATCTTCAGTCCATCTACTTATTTATTATTATTATTATTTTTCTTCCTTATGGATCCAAGGGATCACTTTTGGTCTGTATTTAGGAAAAGCTGTATGGTTTACGTTATGGAGAGCTGATTTTTGTTTCTTAATTAATTACCTGTTTATTGTATATGAACTACACCTGGTTCTAATTGCATGACTACTATAAAGGTAGAGAGATGCTAAGGAGGGGATATTCCTTTGAGAAAGTCACGTGATCATGACGAAACGCGTTAGGCTCCTCCCATCATTTCTCTGTTTGCTGACCCGTCCACATTGGCACTGCACGTATCCACTACGGACTGCTCCGGCCAGCGCTTCTCACTGAGCGCCTTCATTCTGCTGCTAGCGGCGGTTACCGCTTACGGACCCTCCGGCCTCAGCGATAGGACTTACTTCATCACACCTGGAAGTTCTGGCTAACGCCGATGCACGGCGCATACAGTTATCCTGTCAGCAGCACTATTAACGGCACTGGACGGCATACTCCTCTCTGCATGTGAGTGGGCATATTAAAGGATTTTACCAGCCCCCGGGAGATCCCAGGAAAAAGCCGTTTAATACAGAGATACCTCTCATTATATGGGAACAATCCCCATCAGAGCAATTTGCTCAAATTTTCCTCCTAACTAATTCACAGAAAGGGCTATAGTGGATTACACCGGGGACGCCCGGCATTAACAGCCTAGGAGAGGTAATTATATTATCTTCCTCAATTAAATCACCTGTTGCCGGGACTTTTCTGAATCTTAAAGTACATGCTGCCTCTGTACTTTTAGATAGGGTGCAGTCTCACCATTCTTGTGAATGATATAATTTCAGTGAGTAGCCATATGAATGTTACATGTATGTCATATTTCTTTAACGCTATTACCAATTACCAATTAATTGTGTGAACATTATTACTTGCTGCTTGATACATAGGGTCAGCTCAGAGTATACATATATGTATAATCTTTTAAAATATTGTGTTTATAATTCCATTGGTATACTAATATTTTAATAAAAACTTTTATTCATTATTTTTACGTTTGTCAGCTCTCCATTCACAAAGTCTTTTTAACTACATCATAAGCGCAGCCAATTTTTTCTCTTTGTTCTTGGCAATTTTTAAAGCATATACACAGTGCTTTTTTGGCAGCGCTCATGATGTCGTTCTAAAAACTATTTGATTAGGCGCTTATAGCAGATCTTGTGTAGCTTTGGATTCTTTTGTTTGTGTATTCTGCCAGCTGCCTTTTCTTTAATTTCCAATTCCTAGTTATTATTTATATTCTTTATTAACTTTGCCTTATTTTTAATACCTTATGGCACATTTTACTTGTCTATCAGAACGTATCAAGAGGAGGCAACAATATGAGGTTCAGCTAATTGAGGATTCTGAGACCATAGCACCATCAATAATCCATAGTGATAAAGAGAAAGAGTTCAATATGCTCTTCTATAAAGTAGAAGATCAAATGAAAGCCGAAACCCGCCACTGGTGGGATATGGTTACTTTACAAAAATATGTTAAAACTAAAAAAAATCCCCAGAGGTCTCAGAATCATCAAAACGCTATCCTTTATAGAGGATCCTTTATTGAAAGAAAGATGGGACACTTTGTTGGACAATTGTTCTTTTTCTTTGATGGAACTTCTCATCAAATACCGTAGTGACAGAACCACACAGTTGATGCAAGAAATAGAGGAAACCAAAAAACTTCTAAATAATTTTTCAGAACACCCTCAGTTCAAACATAATGATTTGAAATTAAACCATAAGCTTGAACTTTATTAAAAAGATATTGTAGAAGGCAAAAATAAGAAATTTGATAGGGATACAGATGATTATAATCGTAATCTTGTTCGGACATACAATAAGAAATCT
Source organism: Pseudophryne corroboree (assembly GCF_028390025.1). NCBI lineage: Eukaryota > Metazoa > Chordata > Amphibia > Anura > Myobatrachidae > Pseudophryne > Pseudophryne corroboree. The sequence goes on along the minus strand of NC_086449.1, from coordinate 568,382,410 downwards.
TTTACAACCGATAGACAACGTAGTTTATCCAATTGGAGATATAGAAACTCTGGGCGTTCAACGAATAGACAATCTAATTTTAATAGACAGAGACACCAGCCATCGGGTCATAGATCAAGATCCCCCTATATTAGGAAATTGCACAAAAGATTTCACTCTCCCCAAAAGGACAGAACCTTTTATGAGGATCTGTCAGTGAGACCAAAGCATTCTAATATTAGAAATTTCTCTAATATACCTACCCCAAATTTTACATCCAACTCAGTGACCTCAGGTTTTTTAGAGAAAGATCAGAGGAGAGTAAAAACGCCACCACCTTACCATCACGCACAGAATCGCTTCGAACCCCTTCGTATAGACACCCCGAAAAGAGGAAGGGAAAACAGCATAGAGGACATAGAGGCGGACGCCGGGTACAGAGGAAAAAAGAGAGATCTGAGACCATAGGCAATAATATTCATCATCTGTCCTCAATACAATTAGAAAAAGATGACATCAAATTATTGAATAAAGGTCTCAAGTTTGCCCCATCAAAACCTCCCGCATTCTTTAGTCTTTTTGTGGAACTTAATAGATACATACGGACTCTTGCACGGAAGAGATATTTCGCTTCCAAAAGATTAACTCAGCAGAAAATAGATGGCTTACCAATTGTCTTAGACAATGCCGATAAGAGCGGCATAGATATGTTGGAATCACTCTTTCAGGAGAGTAATCCCCTTGAAGATACTATTCCTATTTATACTACAGCAGGAATTAATGATCGTGGTTTGCGGTTTAAAAATAAATCACAATTTTTCCCTATACATCATAGAAGCTCATCAATAGACATCCTCTATAAAAAAAACCCTGGAGGAGTTTAATGTTTTGTGTCGCAAAGAACAAAAGAAATCTAAATATAAACAGAATTTAACAGTAAAAGAAAAAATCTCTTTGCAAAAATTCATCAATGACCCCTCCCTTGTCATTAAGCCGGCTGACAAGGGAGGGGGTATATTAATACAAAACACGGATGATTACTTATCTGAGACTTACAGACAGCTAAGAGACATAAAAGTCTATAAACTATTAACTGTAGATCCGTCTAGTGACTTTCACAGGTCACTTACTAAAATGGTTGAGAATGCTTTCAAGGGGGGTACGATATCGAGGGAGGAGATGAAATACCTTATACCCATTCACCCTATTACTCCCACTTATTATCACCTACCCAAAATTCACAAATCACTCACTGCACCCCCGGGTAGACCTATAATTTCTGGTAAAAAAATGGAGCACCTAATAAATGCGCAAGGATGGCTGCCTAAACTGTATCCACCAAGAAGGGATGTCTCCCACTCCCCAAAAATAACAGACTTTTATGAAAAATTAGGTGGTAACAGTATTGGGCGCCAAACCCAGATGACAAATTAAACAAGAAACCAATGTGTGGTCACAATCACTCAACAACCATATATCAGATAATGGGATACATTCCTTAATATTACTTGAATTTAAGCATGTAGAGTGATCTTTGTTTTTCCTCTTGAATCGGCAGATGGTTGTTAACGAAATTTTCAATCGTCCAATGTCATAAAAAAACAAGAGGTGGAGAATATCTCGTGTAACACCGTTTTATTCTTTTTGACAAAAATTTTCATAAAAAACATCTAAAACATATCTCCTTATCCAATATAAACAGAGCACATGCAGCCGGTGCACAGCTGAACTGAGTGTAGGAATGGATAATTACCAGATGGTCAGAGGAAACAAAGTCCTCAATACAGCAAAGATCTTAATTACCAGTCAGCCTCCCGGGAAATGGCGTTCTGGGTTTTGCGGCAATCACCTCTCCCACAGACAGCAAGATGTCACCTCCGACTGCGCCAACGCGTTTCAGGCCTTACTAGGCCCTTTCTCAAGGCAGATGTGCTCACTACTGACAAATTCCCCCTTTTATTCACTGACTGACCAATCACATCTTCAATCAACAATAAACCTTTTTCATGTGTGATAAAACATGGCTCCCTCCATATGTTTTCTACTGTTGCCATGACAACCTGTCATCGTCGGACACTATATGTAGATAAAAACAAATCCCGTATACTGTAGATCTTCACATATTATAATAAACAAATTCCCCCAAAATCCTATGTGCTGATATTATCATTAATAAGTTCGTATTCTTAGTCCGTTTCCACCCGCGATACGTCACTTCCGATTGCTCTGTCCATATTGCTGCTCAGTTCTCGCCCATAGTTCGTCACTTCCGGTATCCTCCGTTGCTAGGCGACGACTAGGAGCTTACTTTGCATAGCGTCACTTCCGCTTCCAACGAGATGTTACTCCGTGACTGCTCAGCGTGACGTTATTTCTGCTGGTGATCTCCGTTGCTAAGTAGCGGATGTAAACAACTTTCCCCGTCTCTGTGTCACTTCCGTCCTTCATTGTGGTGGATTATTCCTTAGATATCATATCATTTCCACCACAGGTTTATCCATTTTGTGACTGCATAATGATATGGTGGGGTAATAAATTGCATATTCATATCCTTTCAGTCTTCCTATTATGAATATTCATTCTTCCCATACACGATGGGTCAAAGTTCATATGTGCCCTGATCGAAAAAGGGGACATATAAATTTCCATATTACACAATAAGAATAGGTCAAATAACCTTAATTAAAAACTAACAGATTAAAAACCACCCTAATTCCTATAGAATCATATAGTTGTCTAAACTTAAAAGTACAAAAATTGCAGACGAACCTGGTGCCCGCCATGGGCACCAGGTTCGCCCCGAGTTATGCCAACTTATTTATGGGGAAATGGGAATCAGACTATGTCTGGGATTCCAACCCATTCGGGGCGAACCTGGTGTCATGGAAGAGATACATAGATGACATCATCTTCGTGTGGAAAGGGGAAAAGGAGGACTTGGAGAAATTCTGTGTCTATCTTAATAATAATCCTTTTAACATCCATCTAACTTTCCATGTTAGTAAGGAAAGTATAGATTTTCTGGACATTACCCTATATGTTAAGGAGGGGATCCTGCATACGAAGACATATACCAAACCCACGGATTCCCAAACCTACATAGACAGGAACAGTTGCCACCACAGAAACTGGCTTCGGTCGATACCTAACAGCCAATTCAAGAGAGTCAGAAGGAACTGCACAGAAGAGGCTATATTTGAACAACAGGCAAAACAACTCGAAAAAAGATTCCAGGATAATGGCTATGAGCCCGAACATGTGGCAAAAGTAAAAGAACAGACACTATCAATGAATAGAGAAGAACTCTTGAAGGACAAGGAACAGAGGAAGGATGAATCAAAACATTTTGAATATGCTTTCCTAACCAATTATAGCATACAACATAAGTCATTGGAAAATTCCATCAGGAAACATTGGAAAGTGTTGAAAAAAGATACAGTCTTGTCAGGGGTACTACCAGAAAGACCCATATTTATTTATAAGAAGGCACCCAATATAAAGAATAGTTTAGTTAGAAGTGATCTCCCTAGCCTTAAAAAGGAGGGTCAAATTGCAACTAAGGGATTTCACCGTTGTGGGATGTGCATGGGCTGCAAAACCATTAAAACCGATAGTGGAAAAAAGTTAGAAAAATTAGAAATTAATGGACAGGTTCACTTGATAGATGAGTTTATAACGTGCAATGTAAAAAACGTGGTGTATGCCATAGAGTGCTCATGTCACATGTTTTATATAGGGAGAACGTCTAGGCCCCTAAAAATACGTGTGAGTGAGCACTTAAGAAATGTGAAAAAGGGCCTTGAAAACACATGCACTTTCTGATCATTTTAAAAAAACACACAATTGTGACCCAGGCCATATCTTGAGGTTTGTGGGGATAAAAAAGATATTAGCAAACCATCGCCAGAATAACATCAATAAATTACTGGCCAAAACTGAGATGCAGCTAATATATAAGTACAACACACTCCTACCTAAGGGTCTTAATTCTGATTTTGAGGTTAAGTGGTTTTTATAGAGAACTGTGAAATTTAATACTTCGTCTGCAATTTTTGTACTTTTAAGTTTAGACAACTATATGATTCTATAGGAATTAGGGTGGTTTTTAATCTGTTAGTTTTTAATTAAGGTTATTTGACCTATTCTTATTGTGTAATATGGAAATTTATATGTCCCCTTTTTCGATCAGGGCACATATGAACTTTGACCCATCGTGTATGGGAAGAATGAATATTCATAATAGGAAGACTGAAAGGATATGAATATGCAATTTATTACCCCACCATATCATTATGCAGTCACAAAATGGATAAACCTGTGGTGGAAATGATATGATATCTAAGGAATAATCC